>NW_008705176.1:985852-1008352 GCF_000326865.2 Helobdella robusta | reverse complement strand
AATAAAAAAACTTTTGCCTTTTCTTGACAATCCTACTCTTCTCCTTCTTGTTACTTCGTTAGTCTTATCTAGGATTGATTATTGTAACTCGCTCTACTATGGTCTTCCTGACTCTATACTCTATCCTTTAAGTAAAGCTTTTAACTCTGCTGCTCGTCTAGTTGCTCGTGCCCCTTTCTCTTCTCATATATCTCCATATCTTGTTCTCTTGCACTGGCTACCTATAAAATATAGAATAATTTTTAAAATTTGCACGTTCATGTATAAGTCTCAATCTAAATTATTTCCTAAGTATTTATCTGATATATTAATTGAACCTAAACGCCCCGGTTTAAGATCGTCTTCTTCTTCTCGCTTTTTCTTAACTCGTGTTAAACACTCTTTTGCCAAATCTGCTTTTGCTTTTTCTGGTCCTTTTCTCTGGAACTCTCTACCTCCTTCTCTGACTACTTCATCACTTGCGAAGTTCAGAGCGGATCTCAAGGCCCATCTGTTTTCAAAACTCATTGAGGAGCGCTGTTGAACATCGCGGAAATAGCGCTTTATAAGCTAATTGATTGATTGATTGATTGATCCGTTACAAACTCTTAAAACTTAAATTAACTTTTAAATTATTGCATTTGTGGTTTTTAGTCGATCTCCATGTCAACTTTACGTTCATGTGTTCTGTTCCCAGCCTGATTTGAGAAATTAGAGTCGCATTATTTCACTAATTTGCTCTTCAAATTGTTTCTTATTTTTGTGTCATGTAATAAGGTTGTTATTAATTTTCGAAGTAGGTGAATCATGTCAATAATTGTAAAATCTTTGCGAGAACTTTGCCAGAAAAATGTTTCTGCATTTTTGCTCCTGAATAACCTCCGAACAGTCGAAAATCTCCGTCGATTAAACCGAAACAACTTGTCGATTATAAACCGGTTAAGATCCACTTTAGGACAGTCTTTTGTACTGGTTCAGGATGGGATTGAAATAACCGAACTTCCTTGGGTGGTGAAACGCCTGGGTCCCTCTGAATTTATGTTGAATGGAAAGTTCAACGTTGAGAATGCCCCGTACGATTCTAACGAGTTGAGACTGCACGATGATCATGACCTGGCCTTTGCTCGCATGCTTCAGGAGTGTAACAGTGTTAAACAGGTTTTTCAATTTTTTATAACAAGTTATAGTTTTTTCAAATATTTTATGTCAATTTGATAAACAATTCCGTTAAAACCTTTTCAACAAAGCTAAAAAAAGCAATATTTTATTATTCCAACAAAAACATTCATAAGAAATTTTTTGCCTAATTTGTAATTTCATCTTATGAGTAAGATTTGTCTTATAAAAACAGGTGTTCCAGCTATTAGAGGTTCCAGGGGAAACGGTGACATCCCAGTCGGCCGCATTTGCACTCTGCAGGATCTGCTCCCTGAAGAACAAGGGTGGCACGGAGGACATAGATTCCTTCATCAGGAAGGCCATCCTCAATGAATTGTGTGATACTGTTGTGAAGGATATCAAGCACCTGCCTAATCAGACACTGATCTCTCTTGTCAGGTTCGTATTGTTTGTTCTTACGTTGGTTTTCCTGTTTTGGTTTTAAATTAAGATAATGTTCTAAATACGTAACATAGATAGAGGTTATAGCATAATTTAAATGTGAAAAATTTGATTAGTAAAACTAAAAAGTTCTTTTACCCGTATAAAAGTTGAAGTTTAATGCTTCATTTTTGATTGTCCAAACAAAAAATGCTGATTATGTTAGAATTGTAAAATTTTTTAGACGTTTCTCATAGCAAACTCAAAAAATTTTAATTTCCAACTCAACATATCGAAATATTGGTTAAGTCTAACAATTTATCATTTGACAATCACAAAATCGCATTCCTCAGATGCTGTGTAAGTGTGAACAATTATGAACAGTCGTTCATCGAAAGTGTTAACGAGGAAGTAGAACGAAGGATTGGTTCATCAACGTTCACAGTTAGTGACCTCTGTGAACTGATCACGTGCATGTCTGAAAGTGTTCGTAGCGATGTGAACACCCTGAAAATGTGCTGGATTCATCTTGGAATGAAGTTTAATGACATTAATGAGAAAAATATTGTGGAGGTTTTCCAGGTTTGTTGTGGATTGCCCTATTTTCTGAAATTAAAAGTTAAACTAGATAATTATTTTTTATAATTTTTCAATGTTTTGTATCATTACAGGTTTTGAGAAACATAACGCCAGAGTTTCGCTACATGCTCAGACTGGCTGACAAGCAACTTCAAACTTGTTGGTGGAAGTTAGTTGCAAAGGACATTTCATCGATCTGCAAGAACCTCTGCCTGTTAAATTTCTACAGTGGTCGAACCCTATCATCCTTTGGCAAGTGGATGTATGCAAATGTTCACACACTAGACGACGATTCAATGAAACACATTCTAGGGATGTACTCCCATTTTAATTATTCCGATTCAAATGTCATCACGTCTCTGGAAAAGTTCATCAGTGCATTCTCTCGTCGAACAGCTCGTGGAAAAAACCCACCAGATTTGTTGAACAGAGTTTTAATGTCTATGGCGGCCAATTTCTGTAAGCGAAGAAGGCTCATCTCAACCTCCATCTTGGATTCCATTGCAGCTGATTTTACACTGGTGCATCAGTCTGGCTATGATTTGAGAGAAGGTGCTACAATTGTTACAAAATTAAAATTAAATTTTAATTATTCCGATTCAAATGTCATCACGTCTCTGGAAAAGTTAATTTGCTATTGGCTATATATATATATAGCCAATAGCAATTGGCTATGATTTGAGAGAAGGTGCTAATATGTGCTAATTTTATATTACTTTCATGATAAATTGTAAGGTAATTATGTTGATTTCATTGCTATTTGGATGTTACATTTTATGATATATGTCTACATTTTTATAATTTTTGTTTTAAAAATTCTATGTTAGGTTCCATGTTTTTTATGGTAATTATTTGTTTTAATTTAACTTCATCTTTGAAACAATCTACTTAGGCCTATCAGTATTGAAATCGTTTGGTCAGCTCGGCTACATCCCTTCTTCGACATCGTCGTCCGAATTTTTCTCGGCGGCCGAGCACTGGACCCAGCAGAAACTGAATAGAATTCCTTTTAGTGATTTACTAGAGTTGCTGGCTTCGTTTGTCTACATAGAAAGATTTCCTGTAAATTTTGTTGACCGAGTTCTTAACGCTCGTGTGCCTTATATGTTTAATGGTTGGTTGGCTGGTCGATTGATGGATTGATCGATTTGTGGTTGGTTGGTTAGTTGGTTGGTTGATTGATCGATTGATTGGTTGGTTAGTTGATTGAAGCATTGACATTTTTTCCAAATAAGTTTGTAAAGTAAGATTAATTTAAAAATTCCCCAAAACCTAAAAATAGAAATAAAAGATCCAATAGTCAGACAGAGAGCCTGCAGACATTTGCTCGAGATTCAGGCTTCGTATTTGTTGGAGTTCCCGACGAGAAGATATCTATCATTATTTGAGAAGGATGCTCTCAAGATATCGCTAACTTGGATGGGTTGGTTGGGCTGATTGGTTGGTGTGTCTTGGAGATTTTATAATTGGCCATTTGAATAACGTGATAGAGTTTTTTGATTGGTCGGTCGGTTGATGTTAAATGGTGAATTTTGACTGGTTCATGACATTTGAATGTAGAATTTTGATTGGTTGGTTAATGATCTTTGCATATGATATTTTGACTGGCTGATGGTACTTGTGTGTAGAATTTTGACTGAATCTAATTAATTGTTATTTAATTAGTTAAAAAAATTACAAAAATAATTTTTGTAATATTTCATTCCTAATAGATGGAAGGCTGTATAAATTTCACAAGGATGTTGGTGCACTGTTAAAGGATTTGCTGGTATCAGATATTGCTAACGAGTGTCAAATACCTAGGAATACCCCCCACCTGATTAGTAAGTAAGACATGGTGCATTATGCGATGCCATATTTGTACCAAACCATATTGTATTTCATATCTTTATTATATTATGATATTTTGTATAATAATTTTATTCTTTATTATTATTATTGTTGTTGTTGTTGTTGTTATTATTATTTTTATTTTTGTTACCAAAGATTATGAGTTGATGATAGATGCCCATGAGAACGTCGCTGGCAGGGATTCATTTGCTAGAACTGGGGATGGAAGGTTTATTTTATTATTATTATTATTATTATTATTATTATTAGTAGTAGTAGTAGTAGTAAGTATAGTAAGATAGCAGTATGGCTGATTGGTTGTTAATTATTTGGTTGATTGATTGATCGATTGGTTGATTGATTGACTGAATGGATGATCCGTTGATTGATTGATTGGTTGGTTGATAGATCAATTAATAAATTGGTTCAATCATCCATTCATAATTACTGATATTATTATTATATTATATATAATTTTTAATCATAATTTTTTTAAATTTTCTCAAAATCTAGAGTCGCTCTATTGCTAATGATGCCAGAATGTTATTCAAATGGCTGGGTTCTTATGGGTGAATTTAGCATGAAGAGGAGGCATTTGGTTAAACTGGGTTACGCCGTTGTTATGGTTATTATTTTTTATTATTGTTACTGTTTTTTGGCTAATTGGTTAGTTAATTGATTGGTTGATCGATTGGTTGATTGATTGGTTGATTGATTGATTGATAAGTTTTGTTAATTTTTTTGGTTGGTTTGTATTATTTTGTTGTAGGCATATATTTTTATAAATTAAGCGTTTTAATTTAAAATTTTCGATTTTATTTAATTTTTTTTTTCAAAATTTTTAGGTGCAGTACGAGCTATTTTCATGGAAGAACAGATCCACAACTGAAAAAATTAACTATTTAAAATCACTACTAACTCCTTACGTTAAGTTAAAATAATAATTATTACTTAAATTAATTGGTTAGTGTTATTTATATTTAAGCTGTTGTTTAATTATATGTCATATAGGTGTCTTGTACATTTTGACTGAATGTATATTTCGTGTGTGTGTGCGTGTGTATGTATGTGTGCGTGCGTGTATTATACACACTTCAACAATCATTTAGTAATTTCCAAAGTAATTTCTTGCCTTTTTGGAAAAAATATTTGGAATTTTTTGCAATTAAATTTTCAATACACGTGAGTTTGATTGATTGAATCTCCCGTGCTAAAATTAACATAAAATGTTTGGCCATTGCCCTCTGCTCTCAGGACAAAATTATGATTCTTTTCGTATGGTAATGGCGTTTCAAATCGTATTTAAAGCTTACTTGAATGCTTTTTTTATCAAATGTCCCATACAAGTTGTATTTTAATTAGTTTATATCCATATTTTAAATTTTAATTTTTTCCTTTATTGAATAAAATAAAAAGGATTTTATTCACGATGTTTATGTGTAATTGGTTTGATCGTTCAAGTGGTAGGTGAAATTTTTCTTACATTATTTCAATTATTAAAGATCTAAATTATTACTTGCCATCGCTATTTTGATTGAATTAACTTTTAAATTTGAAAATAGGATTTACAATTAAGCATTCTTCTTTGTAATAAAGAAATCTATTGTACTTATTTATATTTTCCGGTAACCAATTCACTAATTTGGGTCACGAAATGTCGTTAAAAGTTTCCAAAAGTCAGTTCCACACAAATGGTCTCTTGTTCGTTGGCTTCAACCAAGATTATGGTAAAAAAATATTTTTTTTTACTTAATTTTTTCCAAAAGTTTTTTTCTTTATTTATTATTGGGGAGGCGTGTGTTAATTAAATTAATTAATCAGTTAGTGAATTTTCGATTTAGTACGAATGCTTGTAAGTACTTTTGGTAGTTGAATAAATACTTTTGATGTATTTTAATTTAAAGTTGGGTTGGTTGACAATGAAAATATTTTTTTTACCTTTTTTAAGATTAACATTAATTAATTTTTAGTTAAAAAACCGGGCTTAAAAGTGAATTAAACAGTAATACCACAAATTTTATGATGGAAATATGAAGGCCAATGTTTATTTCATTTATTTTATTTAATCTTACTTAGATTATTTGAGATATTAATTTATTTATATTCTTAAAAAAAAATCTTATCTAGAGTTAAATTTTTATTATAAAAGGTTGTTTTACATGTGGCATGGAAAATGGCTTCAGAATTTTCAATAGTGATCCCTTGAAAGAAAAAGAAAAACAAGGTTTCTTATTATCACTTATTTAATTTTCTAAATATTTTTTCATAATTCATTTTTAATTATTTTTCAGACATATTGACAAACAACAACAAACACATAATCTATGTAGATCAATACACACACACACACAAATATCAATGCATCAGGCTCTTTAACCTGTGAATAAATTAGATGAAGTCTTGTCAATAATAATTATGACAATATTATTATTTAATAATAATATAAAATAATTAATAAAATTATATTTTTCAAACAGATTTTGAGGACGGGGGCATAGGGCACGTAGAGATGTTGTTTAGGTGTAATTATCTTGCCCTCGTAGGGGGCGGTAGAAAACCCAAGTTCCCCCCAAATAAAGGTTTTTGATTGGTTGATATATTATAAAATTGTATATTATAATATAATAATGCATTATAATATTGTTTGTGATATAAATTGATATTAACTGTGATATAGAGCTATAGTTCAATTCTTTGTATTTACTGACTAACTTCTGTGTGTGTGTGTGTGTGTGTGTGTGTGTGTGTGTGTGTGTATTTGACCTGACCTTGATCTTTGACCTCTATGACCTACAACAGTCTACATATGGGATGATTTAAAGAAGAGGCATGTCATTGAGTTGGAGTTTTCAAGTGAAGTTAAATCTGTTAAGCTCAGAAGGGATAGGTTATGATTATGATGATGATGGTGGTGGTGATGATGGTCTTGATGATAATGATGATAATCTCGGTGGATTTATAGTAAAATTTATGATTGTTGTTTTTTCATGCTCTTGGATACTATTCTATCAATCAATCATTCAGCTAACTAATGAATCCTTATTTTACTCAACTTATCAATCAACCAACCAACCTCCACCCGACCAACCAATAGGATCGTAGTAGTCCTCGAGACGATGATCAAGGTTTATTCCTTCACGCAAAATCCACAGCTCCTTCACGTTTTTGAAACGTGCCCCAATCCGAACGGCCTGTGCGTTCTATGCCCTAATAGTAGCAATTCACTTTTAGCATTTCCGGGTCCGAAAATGGGTCAGGTTCAGATCGTTGACCTTGCTGATGCGGAAAAATGCCCACTTGAGATTAATGCGCACGAGACCCATATCACGTGCATCTGTTTGAATATGCAGGGGACTAAGATTGCTACTGCTTCTGAGAAGGTGGAGCGTGTGTGTGATTGATTGTTTGCTTGTGTGGTGTGTAGGCGCGCGCGCGTGTGTGTGTGTGTGTGTTGCTGTTTCATTTTTCAATCATCTACTAACATTTTTGTTCACTCACTTTTCAACAAATTCATTCATTCACTCATACTCTACTCACATTCATTCCTTCATTTGTTCATTCATTGCTGTGTGCAGTGATAATGTTGTTTGACACATTCACTTACATTGTAATCAATACTTTTACGCTCGTCCATCCATTCATTCATTCACTCATCCATCCATTCATTCATTAATTCACTCACGCATTCATTTATTCATTCACGCATTCATTCACGCATTCACTGTAGGGCACATTGATAAGGTTGTTTGATACAATGACAGGCAGCATGTTGCAGGAGCTTAGGAGAGGCGCTAACCAGGCTAACATTTTCTGGTTGGTTGGGTTATGGTTAGACGTCATCATCATCACCATAAATGACGTCATCACTATCATCATCACCATAAATGACGTCATCACTATCATCATCACCATAAATGACGTCATCACTATCATCATCACCATAAATGACGTCATCACTATCACCATCACCATAAATGACGTCATTATCACCATCATCTTTTTTTTTCGTCGTCGTTGTCGTCATCATCAACGTCATTGTGGCTCTTTTCGTTATCTTCATTATCATCGTTATCTGCTCTACTATCGTTATCCTCACAGTTTGCTCTAATATTTTAAAATATCTACCATTTAAAACATTAAAGTTCCCAGCTACACACACACACGTACACACACACACACAAAACACGCACGCACAACAGCATTGCCTTCAACCACGATTCGTCATTGGTGTGCGTAGCGAGTGACCACAACACTGTCCATCTCTTTTCACTGGACGATAATAGGCACCAGAACAAACAATCGTCGCTGGCCTCCGCCCCATTTCTGCCGAAATATTTCAGCTCTACGTGGAGTTTTGCTAAATTTAGCGTTCCCGGGAATTCCAAGTTCATCTGCGCTTTCAGTTCCTACAGCAATGGTATTTCCAATACTATTAATAGCTCGGCCTTGAATCAGGCCGGGACCAATTATGTTCAAGGTTAGATTAGAATGTTGGTTTGTTTGTTTGTGTTTGCTGGTTGGTTGGTTTGTCTGTTTTTTTTTGTGGCAATTGGTTGCTTTGTGGCAGGTTTTGTTGGCAGCATTTAATTATGTGAGCGTTTGTTTAATAGTGTACTTTCAAACAAATACATACTGCACACACACTAATAAACAAACACACAAACATGCATACACAAACAAACACACAAACAAACAAACAAACACACAAACATACACACACAAACACACAAACATACACACACAAACATACACACACAAACAAACAAACACACAAACATACACACACAAACAAACAAACACACAAACATACACACACAAACAAACAAACACACAAACAAACAAACACACAAACATACACACACAAACACACAAACATACACACACAAACAAACAAACACACAAACAAACAAACACACAAACATACACACACAAACAAACAAACACACAAACATACACACACAAACAAACAAACACACAAACATACACACACAAACAAACAAACACACAAACATACAGTTATCTGTGCTGACGGAAGTTACTACAAGTTCAGCATCTCAGCCAAAGGCGAATGCACCAGAGAACTTTACTCACATTTCCTTGAAACCAATGAGTGAAAGATTTAATGGATTGTTGATTGGTTTAGTGAATAAATGAATGGATAAAGTAGTGAATGAATGCATGGATGAATTAGTTAATGAGTTTATGCATGAACAGATGAGTGAATTAATGAATGAATGAAACACTCGTTTGAATGAATGGATAATTAACCGAACTTGTGCACTCATTCACTTGAATGAATAAACGAACCACTGAACAAACGAACGAATGAAGCATAACATCTGTACATAAATATAACCGACTTTTATTAATTAATTAATTATCTATATCTGTCAATATCTACCATACTTTTTTGTCCTTGCTGATGTCATATTTGAAATTTATTGTTTTAATGTCATTATTTAGATCTATTATATTATTTTGCTGTTATTTTCATTATTATTATTGATGAATATTTATTACTAAAGCTAGTATTATTATTACTAATAATTAGTGTTTGTGTGTTATATGATGAACTATTTAACAAACCATATTATTTTTTGTGTTTTATTCGTTTATTTAATCATTTTTTTATTCACTCGTTCATTCATTAAATCAATCAATTAATTTATCAATCAATCAATCAATCGATTAGTCAATGAACGAAACGTTATACAAGTCAACCAATCAACTTTCTCAACCATTCTGTCGTTCAAATTACAAACTAAACTGACTGAAAATCAATGAATCAGTCAATCTATCAATCATTCATTCAATCGATCAGTCAATCAATTTTTTCAAATCCTTTGGTTGATCGGTTAACCTATGCTGACACACACGCACACATATGTATGTGTGTGTATACATGGTTACACATAGACGTAACTGTATGTATAGTTTTCTTTATATAAAAATGCGACACACCAACGGATTAACATTGTTCTTCTGTTGTCCTTAATTATACAATTATGACGCTAACTCTATTCATAATAATTATAATTAAGTATAACAATTAATGTTATATTAATAAAAGAATAACACATTTTTTGTATTAATTAAACTAACATGCCCACGTAATGACCTTGAGTATTTATAATTAGTTATAATAAAATAACACTTTTTGTATTATGAATTGTTGGTAAAACACGACCCATTATGTAGTAAGTATTGAATAGCACTTTTCTGTGTAAATAATTATCGTCATAATAATAAAATATCAATTTTTTTTAATTATTAATAATATAATCATAACATTATTAAGAATTTAGTTGAAATTCTAGAGTGAACAATTTTATTATCCAAATCAAAAGCAATTAATATAAAATTTAACTTGAATATCAAAGAGATATAAAAAATAAGAGAGTTAAACAATTAGTTAAATTGTAAATTAATTAATCAATTAACTAATTGATTGATCAATTAATAATGCTGATTAATAAAAATCAAATAATATAAATTAAAAATGGAAAATTATTTCATTTCTTCGCCGCTACGATGCCTTCAAGTTGCATCTGTGTTTTTAAAAGAACGCGTACAATAATAATATTATATTTAACAATTATATTAATAATAATAATATATATAAATAATATTACAATTTTTTCGAGTTATTGTAACCAGACATGGTTCCATGTGACCAGAGAAAGTTTCAATAATTGGTGATGGGTTATCAGGCAGATAAGAATATACAATAGTAGTAGTGACAATTAGGATAAATTCATCAACAGTAACAACACAAATAATGAAAAAAATAAATGGAATGAAATTCACTTTTAGTTGTTGGGTAGTTTTCTTGAGAAATTGAATTTCCTCGGCATGCTTCTTCTCATCAACTGACCTCTGCTCTATGGCCTTCTTCTCCGATTGGTCAATTCTGACCTTCAGTTCGTTGACCTGCCTTTCAAGGTCACGCTTGTCCGATTCAAGGTCAACTATCTGTGAGTTTCGGTATTTAAAGAATAAAATTGAAAAGAGTAAAGATAAAATTGTAAAGAGAAATGGTACCACCACCTTCACGAATCATGGTCTTATGCAATTAGGTGCAATATTAACCTATATGTTTTTTATGCACATACAACAATAACTATAATTATAGTCAATTATAACCATAATTACAGATAATTGTAATTATAATTATAGATAATTATAATCATAATTATAGAAAATTGTAATATAACTATAATATAAATATACATATGTACCTGTTTTTCTAGATCAGCTTTTCCCTGATCAGCCTGTAATGCTTTCCTCATGCCAAATGCTATGCTACTCTCGTACAATGTTTGGTAAGCAGCTATGGTCATCCTCAACTCGTCGCGCATCCTGACCAGCAGCAACCCGCGTTCGGCACAGTTTATTGTTACTTGCCGAATTATTTCATCTTGGATTTTGGGGGTTGTTTGTTGTTTATTTATGAATGAGATTATACATTTTTGCTTTTTGGGTTTGTGGTGTTAGTTGCAGGGGTGAATTGAGAAATTTATTAATAAAACTAGAAAGAAAGAAAGTAGAGAGAAAAAGAGAAAGATTAGTAAAAGTAAGGAAAAAAAACAAAAACTCCTGAACTAAAATACTAGAGAGACCAAGCAAAAACACATTACTGAAAATTCTTAAACAAGATACCAAACACATCTCTAAAAGATAAAAATCCTAAATCAAAGTGCATATCTAACCAAAGCACTGTGAGTAGAGTTCTCTCCTTACGGGACAAATGCCAGTTTCCCTGGCCTGCCTCTGAAGAAGTCGATTGTCAAGTTCTGTCTGCAGATTGATGACTTCCAGACGAGTTGCTGGCACGCTACTGGCCGCCATCATCCATAATGTGTTGTTCTCATCTTTGAATTTTCTTTTCAAGAAAGATTTTTAAACATTTCAAGAATGTTTTAAAAAAAGACGAAAAACAAAAAAAACAAACATAGGTGGCAGGATGGAGTTGAGAACTTCAACAGTTGCCTCATGGGAGGTATCATCAATGGTGGAGATGTGGGTGGTCTGAGGTTTAGTGCACAAATCTGGCAGACGATTTTGTCCTTGTTGATGAAACGCATCCTGAAAAGAAAATCATTTGCCATTTTTAATAAAAACACAAAATATTGGACAAATATAAATTAGCATCCCTAGATCACCTCTGCTCTCTAAAAGTCTAAAGAAACTATCTAAGCACTAACTTTGGAATCGACATTTTTAGTAGCAAGACGAGGGTTATCATACTTCACTAACGTCGTATATGTCGGAATCATTTTTAATTTAATTAATTTAATAACTTAATTTCATAAAAAAAAGCAATTTAGCCACAAAAATTTAACAGGCACAACCGTTCCGCCCAAATTTCAAAACGCCCTGTTCCATTTTAAAATCTGGCAAAGAAACAGTACAAAATAACTTTTTTCTAATAGCCTTAAGCAAAAGTTAATTTTATAAATAAATGAATTAATTAATTAAACTGACAAATAACTTGATTTATTAATTATATATAACAAAATAAATACATTTAAAAACTTTATTATTTCAATTTAAACGCGCCCGATCGTTATTGTTCAGCAATAAGGATGTTTATACACACATGCATACGTATAAAAGTAAAAAAATTTCTCACTAAACGCAAATTAAATTTTTATGGCGATTAGGCACTGGGGATTACTAATTGACGGTGATGATGACGTCGTCGTAAAATTATTTACATTATTATTAAATTAAAGCAAGTTTTTTAATTTATTTAATTAATTAAATTAAAATTTGTTTAAATTTTTAATTAAATTTGAAAAGTCAATATTAGATTTATTTAAAATTTAATTTAATAAATTTTTATTCAATTAAATATTAAAATCTTGAAATATGTTTATTAAAATTTCAGAATAATTTCTCTAATTTGTTTATTTTATTTGTTATTGCTTGTGTAATTATGATTTAACATTTAATTATTATAATATATATATATATTAATATAAATTTTAAATTAAAGATATATAAAAATAAGTAAATATTGAATAAAATAAATAAATGAAATAATTTATAATATGTTATTTGAAATACAAAAATTTTGAAAAAGATTTTAAAATTCGGGCATCATAAAACAAAAAACATAAATTAATATTAATTATTAAATAGAAGGAAATAGGTAACATAATATTATAATTTGTTATTTTTGAACATTTTACTAATAATTTAAAAATTTCAGATTTTATTTATTTTGTATATTAAAAATGTGTACAAATAATTAAATGTATTCACATATGATCTCTCATTTAAATTATTCAATTTTTTTCTTCTTGGCAGAGGCCCAAAGGCATATACAACAGCAACTAAAATTTTAATTGTTTTTCTAATTTAACTTTTCTTTTTCCTGGTAATAATAATAATAATAACAATAATAATTAGTGATAAGATGTAATATCAACACCAAAGTTTAAGTTAAAAGCCATTCTCTCTTTCAAGCTCTTTCAGTGAAACAAACAGACTGAGCCGGTGAAAACCAGGCATCACACATATTGCAAGAGATAGGAGGGGATCTCTTGTATTCCAACCCAGTCACTGCAAGAGCAAGACCATCCCTAAAATGATATCTATATATAGATAACCAACCACCATTGTAATTGTAGTAGTAGTAGTAGTAGTAGTAATAATAATAGTAATAAAAACACTACTATTACTATAATAATAATAATAATAATAAAATACTGGTAGAAGTTCATTCAAATAAATTACGTAAACTTATTTAAATTTTATGGTGTTTATGAAAATTTTTTCATCTGATTATTTTTATATATCTAGTGATTATTTCTTATTGGAATTGTGATTATGGTTGAGTGTGCGTGTGTGTATGCGTGTTTGTGCGTGCGTGTGTGTATGTGTGTATGCGTGTGTGCGCATTTATGTGATATAAGCTGCTTCATAATTTATGTGTGTGTGTATGGTGTATGTGTGTGTGTGTGTGTGAGTGTGAATATGTAAATATTGCTAGAATTTTGTATTTCCCCGTTTGTGTGTGTTTGTTTGTGAGTGTGTGTTTGTTTGTGTGTGTGTGTGTGTGCGTGCGTGCGTGCGTGCGTGTGCGTGCGTGTGTGTGATATAAATAGCAGTAGTAGAATCTTCCATTGAGTTCAGTTCAGTTGTATCAAATTTCACGTGATTCTACTACAGTTACTTCTTAGCTCTTACCAGTCATTTGAATGACCAAATGAATGAATGAATGAGTGAGTGAGTGAGAGAGTAAGTAAGTAAAAGAGTCACATCACGCTCATATATCTACTAACCAGGCTATGATACAAAATGAATGGATAAATGAATGAAAGATTGAGGAATGTTTCATCAAAATAACTGCACAGAATATTTCTCAATTTTAAGTTCATCATTTACTTAATAAACCTTTGTGTGGATATATTTATGTTGGTTATGCACACACGCACACGTACATACACTTTACACACACACACACACACACACACACACACACACACACACACACACACATACTTAAAGTTGTGTGTTTGTTGTACGTTGTATTTATATATTGAACGTATATAAAGTTGGTTTGAATGCTTGATTATATGTATGTGTTGTGTATATGTGTGTACATTTGTGTGTCTGTAATTGTGTATGTTGTAGATTTGTATGTTTAATCCCTAAAACAAGTTTGTTAGTATTTCTGTGTGTTTGTGTGTATTTGTGTGCTTTGATAGGTTGCATATTGTCTTGTTTAAAAATACTTTGATTGGTTGACTGACTGATTAGTTGATAGATTGATTGATTAGTTGGTTGATTGTTTGATTGATTGATAGATTGATTGATTGAATAATTGATTGAGAACTTACAACAAATGTTCTTGAAACATGCTTATGGCTATCTGCCCACTTTCTTTACTTATTCATTGTTTAAACACATGTGGTTTACTTGTCTGTGTGTCTGTGTGTGTGTATGCATATATGAATGTATGTGTGTGTATGTTTGCATGTATGTATGTGTGTGTGTATGCATGTATGAATGTATGTGTGTGTGTATGTATGCATGTATGCCTGTGTGTATGTTTATATGTAATGTGTGTATGTGTATGTATGTTATTTATAGCTCAAACTTGTAGGCCACATAACACCTCAGAACAATGAAACTATATATATGTGCTCATTAACACTAGGATGTTATGATTTATCTCATATAAAATCACACATGCACTGGCCACATACATACATACATACATACATACATACATACATACATACATACATCATGTTTTGGTTTTAACATACATACATACATACACACACACACACATACATACGTATATATATACATACATATATTTGTCATATCATTTTTACATACATATATACACACACACATACATACATACGTACATACAAACTTCTTGATTTTGATCTTTGCTCTTCCTTTGCATTTTTTCACTCCATCAATCTTTATGATTAATCATCATAAACGTTTGTGTTGCTTGGCTTTTTTGTTGTGCTCTGTTCATGCATTCGTTTGTTCACTCATTTGTTCATTCATTCGTTCATTAATTTATTCGTTCATTTATTCATTCATTCATTCCTGCATTAATTCATTCATTAAGCTTGCATTTTGTGATGATAATGATGACGATGGTGGTGGTGGTTCTCTATCTTTGTCATTTTGTTTAGAGTTTTTATTATATATATATGTTATTGCTGATTTTATTATAATAATAATAATTATTATTATTATTATTATTATTAAATAATTCTTTTTATTATTATTATCGTTGTTTTGAAATGTTTCTTGAGGGTGTTCTTAGAACTCTGACTTGTTGTTGTTTGGGTTTTCTTTTAGAATTGTTTTAAATTTTCTGCAAGCCCTTGTCTAATGCTCCGCATTTCAAGATTCATTCTTTTTTTTTTTTGGAGCGACGGATCGTAGTTTGTTTAAGTGCATTTCTTGTCTTTCTTTCTCCTCTCTCTGGAGAGAGAGAGAGAGAGAGACAGACAGACAGATTAAAGGTCATTGTTATTTTTGTTTGTATACAAATCTTGGCTTCATTATATATAACAATCCGTATTACTTATTGAGGCACTTTGTATATAACTTCATGTCAATTGATGTGTGTATGTACGTTTGTGTGTGTGTGTGTGTGTGTGTGTGTGTAGTTCTTTTTGTTTACCCATGTTGTGCCTTAATGTCTGGACACTAGAAGCATCAAAGTTAGTCTGAAGTACTGTGGTTGGTTTATGTATATAGTTTCACTCGTTCATTTTTCCACCTCCATTCATTCGTTCTATTATCCGTGTAGCTAATTGTTTATTTATTTATTCATTTGTTCATTAATTCATTCATTCATTCGTTCGTTCACTCATTCATATTTTTTGGCATGCCTGCACACATGCATGCGCTTGCTTCCTTCATATCAGCTTCTCCACATCAATCGGAACATAAAATATAATCCTGATTACATCAGTGCTTCGGGGGAGGGGTTAAGTTCCCGTCGTCGTCGTCATCGTCGCCGCCACCATCACCACAGCCGTTATCGTCATGCAACGATATTATTATGACTCTTCATGTGGCGTAAGATATGCGTCACACTTCTATCATAACAAATGACAGTTGGTATTGTACGCACACACACACGCACGTACACACATATATACACGTACACACACACATATATACACGTACACACACACACTTATATATATATATATATATATATATATATATATACATAAACAAACAAACAAGGTGAGGTTTGTATGTGTATCATAAAATTGTCATTTGAAACATCTGCATACATGTTTGTTTGCATGCTTGTTCTGTGTTTGTTTGTGTGCGGTCGTGTGTGTGTGTGCTTGTATGTGTGTGTGGTAAGCTATTTTATTATTATTATTATTAGTAGTAGTAGTAGTAGTAGTAGTAACGGTAGTATTAGTTTTGTGGTTATTATCAGTGTTACAATTTCTATGGATAATGGAAAGAATGGATGAGATTAAATGAATAAATAAATGAATGAATGAGCGAACGAACGAACGAACGAATGAATGAATGAGTGATATGCTATCTATCTATCTCTCTATCTATTCTCTTTTTCTATAATGTTTGCAAATAAATATATGCTAAAATAATTGCATGGTGCAAAATTGAGTAAAATACTAAATAGGTAGATGCATGGCTATGGTTCATAATAATAATAATAATAATAATAATAATAATAATAATAATAATGTTAATGCTTGCCTGCTTGCTTGCATGTAAATAGATATGAGACGGCAAGTTATAATGGTTGACGGTGAATGGATAAATGAATGGTTGGATTTATAGATGAATGGATGGATAGATAGGTGGGTGAATTTATGGTTAAATGGATGAATGAATGAACGAATGAATGACTGACTGACCTTCTGAATGAATAAGTGAATGGATGTGGGAATTGTCGGATGAATTAATGAATGGTTGGATGGACTAATAGATTTTTATCATATTGGAAAACATTCATTTTTGTGTTTTACTGAAATACTTCATGTGGTTTAAACATTTTCCATTGCAGCTCTTTGAACATTATTGTCTCTACCTGACTACTACTACTGGACTACTACTACTACTGCAATTACTACTACTACTACTACTGCAACTATCATCTCATCAGCATCATCACCAACAACGAAACTAAGCAACAACAACAACAACGTTTCAGATAACAACAACGACAACCACCAAACTAACCAAAGACCATCTACGATGATTAAACTTCGCAACAACTCCACCAGCAGCAGCAGCAGCAGCAACAACAACAACAACATGTTCATCAATACAAACACGACGACGACCACAACATCAACGCCGACAACTACAAAAACTTCGTCGTCGGCGGCGCCAAAAAATGAAATTAAACGCATATCATCTGAATGCTCTGCATCTAAATTGAAAGAAGGTGCCAGGAGGTCACTAATCATTTTTCCAATTGATGATAAACATTGTTTTAATTTTGTTGATGCCACTACTACTACTACTACTACTACTACTACTACTACTACTGCTGCTGTTGCTGCTGCTACGACTGCAGCTGCGAGCAGTGATAAGCACGGAAGACGTCACGTTGATGATAATAGTGGTAAAGATTTCAAGGTTTGTATGAATTAATATAGTATTGTTGCGATCATCATTATCATCATCATCATCATTATCATCATCAGTGACGTCATCGAGATAATCACCACCGGTGACGTCATCATCATCGTCATCATTTTTTTTTCTTTCACTTTATTTTACCTGTGTTTGCCTGTCTTTCTAATGTAGTACTTGCATTGAGTGATGTGGCTATGATGATGATGATCATTATGAAGATGATGATGGTGATGGTCTCAATATTGTTGTCGATGATGATGATGTCGATGTTGATGATGATGATGTTGCTGATGATGATGTTGTTGTTGATGATGTTGTTGATGAGGGTGGTGATGATGATACAGATTAATTATTTTTTTTAACAAGATGATGACTCCTTAAGGGAATAATTAAACCATGGCAAACAAAGACTAGATTTTATACGGAGAAAAAGAGAGAGAGAGAGAGAAAGAGAGAGAGAGAAAGAGAGAGAGAAAATCGAAGGAGAGAAGGGGAGAGAGAGAGAAATATTTTATAATAAATGATGTAATGATGATGATGTCCATGATGCAGTAATAATATCAGTAGTGATTTTGGTGATGATTATGATGATGGTGATGATAATAGTGATGTAAATTGGGATGATGATGATGATGAGGAGGAAGAGGAGCATGATGATGACGATGTTTAACAGAACACTGAATAAATACATTGATTTTTTTATGCAGCTTTTTTATATACACTTCATAATAATGATGATGAAATGATGATGATGACGCTGATAGTGATGATGAAAACACGGAATGATGATGATGATGATAATGATAATGATGATGACGGATATAAAGTCTTTTGGGTAATGATAGAATTGCCATGGAACTCAAATTCTACACAATTTTCAATATCTGTTGCATGGCATGAACATGCAGTATAGATAGACAGACCGGTATATGGATGGATGTAATTATGGAGATGATGATGATGATGATGGTGATGATGTTGATGATGATGATTATTGTTCATTTTGTTGTTGTTTTTACTGTGTTTTTTTCTGATTGCGTTATTAACTACGTTCCTTCGTTGAACTATAACCACAATAAAAACAATAATAATTAATAATAATAATAATAGTAATAATAATAAAAATTTCACATCATCATCATCATCATTGACAATCCCCACCATTAACCTCGAGAAGTGCATTGCTACTACTACTAAGGATAAATAAGATCCCTATGTTATGTTTATTTACTACGTATGCATGTGTGTGTACGTGTGTGTGTGTGTGCATGTGCGTACATGTGTGTACGTGTGTGTGTGTGCGTGCATGTGTGTTTTTGTATACGTATAAATTGGGGAATTGCTTTGTTTACCTTTCTGTTCATTTGATTGATTAGGTTTCATTTCAGCTGTTTTTTTCTACTCTTTCATTTTATTGTATGGTTTAGGCCCCAAAACCCACAACAACAACAACAATAACAATAATAACCATAAATAACCATAATAATAATAATAACAATAGTAATAACTTCAAAATTTTCACCAAACAGACATGCAGGAATTCAATGACGTTCGTATCGGCGGCAAGCACATCCACCACAGCTGCAGCAGTTGCAGCAGCTGCAGCGACGTCATCGTTGACGTCATCGAAATCCAAAGACACCACAAAACACTACCAACACCATAGAAGCAGCAAAATTTATAATTCCGAACTTTCCTATATGGCCGATGAAAGTCATGAAAAAAGCGTGAATAAAAATTTTGACCAAAATGTTGACAAAGGTGAGAATAGAAGTTTTGGGATTAGCCTGGACAAAAGTTTCGACAAAAACATGGAAAAAACTGTGGATGGCAAGGATTCTTATCCAAATACTGACGTCACAGACGGCAAGTGTGTGGATAGGAAGGATTGCAAATCAGAATCAGGGACATGTTCGTATTATAAGAGGGGCTCATTCAGATCGTCTTTAATTTCAAACGCGTCATCAACAACATCCACGTCATCTGGACTGAAATTAAGAAGCTTGGTCTCTAAAAACGCTCCAGAAGCTGCCAGCAGCAGCAACAACAACAACAACAGCAACAACACTAACAACAACAACAGCAGCAACAAAGTATGCAAGAGATTAGATGAATGTGCACATTTCCATTATGAGACTGTTGATTTGAAGACTATTGAGGTGAATTTTGAAAGGATTATGTTTGTATTTGTTTGTGTTGTTGTTGTTGCGTTTTGTTGTTGTTTGTTGTTGTGTTGTTATAGAGAGAAAGAGAGAGAAAGAGAGAGAGAGAGAGGGGGGGAGAGAGAGAGGAGCTACACAGAATTAGATTGTGGAGAGAGAATACATAAGATGGAATAGATACAAAACTTTTACTTAAATTTAATAACTACATGCATGTATGTACATATCTATTTGTATGTGTGTTTTTCTGTCTGTCTGTCTGTCTCTCTGTCTGTCTGTCTATCTATCTTTTTTTCTATCCGCCTGTCTGTCTGTATATATCCAGCCATTCAAACAAAAGCTGATACAGATATCAACATCATAAATTGCATTTTAAGCCAAATAAGATTTGTTCCAATGTAGCATTAAATCTCCCTCTCTCTCACCCCCTTTCTCTTTTTCAATTGTTTTCCTCCCCTCTCCTTTTCTTTTCTTTTTTTATTTCTCTCTCTCTCTCTCCAGATAAATAGATAGATAGATAGGTAGATAAATTGATAAAGAAAAAGAGTTTGTTTGAAAGATTTGAACGAATGAAAAATAAAGGAATGGATGAATGGATGAATAAATAGAAAGAGAGAGAGAGAGAAAGAGAAAGAGGAGAGAGAGAGAAAGAGAAAGAGGAGAGAGAGAGAGAAGAGAGAGAGAAATAATATCCAGTTTTGTCTGGTGATGTTATTATGTTTTATGTTCATCACTTTATATTGTTATGTCAATGCAGTCCGGCCATTTATAAAATTTTATGATGCTTTCTACATGCTTTTATGCATCCATGCATCTCTGTCTCTCTCTCCCTCTCTCTTTCGCTTTTTCTCTCTCGCAGTCGTTTTGTACTCATCCAATTTTATTGATCAGTCTATCTTTATCATTACTCATCTCTTCATTGCTTTTCGTTTTATCTCCTCACTACGTCCTTTCATTCATCCGTTTGTTCATTCATTCATTTTGTTTTCACGAATTTTTACATTTATTCATTTGCTCATTTGTTGGTTGGTTGGTTGGTTGGTTGGTTCGTTCATTCATTCATTCATTCATTCATTCATTCATTCATTCATTCATTCATTCATTCATTCATTCAGTTAACATTTTTTATTTTTTTTCATTCACTCATTCACTTGCCTAGCCAATCATTCATTGTCATCAGTCCATCATTTTTTTTTCAAGGATGTCTTTGCTAATTCATTCTTCTTTCCTTTATTTATTGGTAGTTTCACTTCCATCAATCATTTTTCTTTTTTTTTCTCTCTCTCTTTCCCTTTTTTTCTCTTTTCCTCTCTCTCTCTTCTCACATATTCTTTGGTTTTCTTTATTTCAAAAACACTATCAATCCATCATTCATCAATCTAACTCCACTTATTTTTCCTGGTTTTTATTAAATTTGCTCGTTCGTTCGATCAATCAATCATCCGTTCGTTCAATTATTCATTCATTTTTTAATTAATTAATTCATTCATTACATTTCATCCGTAATTAATTCATGTATCTTTTCACTCATCCCTTAGATCATTCATCCATTTAGTTATCCATTCGTTCATCTATCAATCTGTTAATTAGTTTAGTCGTTTAAACATTTTGTCATTCATTCATTCATTCATTCATTCATTCATTCATTCATTCAGTTATCCCTAGCAGAGGACAATTTTGATGACCCATCGTCTGAGAAGTGGCTGATGATTGAAGTTACCTCAAAAGGAGATAAGCACTGGACAATTAGGAAAAGTTATCAGGTTTGTTGATTGGTCAATCAATCATTCAATCAATCATTCATTCATTCGTTCGTTCGTTCGTTCATTCATTTATTCATTTGTCTATTTATTCGTTTGTCCATTCATTTGTCCATTTTGTTAATTTCAATTCCTCAATCAATAAATCGATCTATCAATCCATCGCCCGATAATTCGTTCCATTCCAATCAGCCAACCAACCAAACGATCAACCTACTAACCAATCAACCAACCTACCAACCAATCGATCAATCAATCAACTAATCAATCAATCAATCAATTAACCAATCAATCACTCAATCAATCAATCAATCAATCGATCAATCAATCGATCAATCAACAAACCAATCAATCAATCAACCAATCAGAGTTTGCACAAGATGGACGAGCAGCTTCATAGTTGCATCTTCAAGCGGAAGTTCAGCATGCTTCCGGAACTGTCACATGACCTGGTTGAAGAACAAGGACCCATTGTTAGTTTGTGTGTGTATGTGTGTGTGTATGTATGTGTGTGTGTGTGTGTGTGTGTG
>NW_008705176.1:979792-985561 GCF_000326865.2 Helobdella robusta | reverse complement strand
GCGTAATCGTCATCAGCGTCATTATTGCTAATTTTTTACCTGTATTGTTCGTCATCTCCTTAGCTTTTAGTTATTTTCATCTTCTTCATCATCATCACTTTCTCCATTGTAATGGAGAAGATGATGATGATGAAGATACTCCGTTTCAAGATACTTTTCATCATTAATAGTATTGATGATGATGTTGCTACTGCTACAGCTGTTGATGATGACGACGACGATGATGACGATGATGATGATGGTGTTATTGTTGTTGTTTGGGTATGTGTTACAATTTTCGGAATGTTTTAAGCTCTGTGCAATTAAAATGCGTTCAATTACTGAATTCTTTGCCTTCGTCATCATCATCATCGTCGTGTTCATCGCGGCTTTTTCATCGTCATCACCGTCTTTATCTGTGTGTGTGTGCGCGTGTGTGTATGTGTGTGTGTGCGCGTGTGTGTGTGCGTGCGCGTGTGTGCGTGCGTATGTGTGTGTGTGGTCGCGTAAGGCTTACTCAAAGTCGTTTGGTGTGTGTGGTGAATTAACTTTTCGTTGTTTTGTTTGGATTGGAGGATGATGGTGATGGGTCAAGGAATAAAAGAGATGGAGAGAGAGAGAGAGAGATGGAGAGAGAGATAGGAAAGGAGAGAGAAAGAGAGTAAAACAAAGAATTTAAAAGAAATTGAGAGAAATTGAGAGAAATCGAAAGAAATTAAGAGAGAGAGAGAGAAAGAGAAAGAAAGAAAGAGAGAGAGAGAGAGAGAGAGAGAGAGAGAGAGAGAGAAGAAAGTGAATGTGAAAGTGATTGTTTCTTTTGGTAAGTGTGCATACATGCACTTATGTCTAATTGTTTTTTTTACATTTTATATACATTTAATCATTCTGACCCTGACCTTTTAGTTGGCTTTGCTTGGCTGTATATATGGTTTGTATATATGTATGTATGTGTATGTGTGTGTTTATGTATGTATGCATGTTTGTTTATGTATATATATGTTTTTATGTAATATTGCAAGCCTGAGTTTAAGTTTATAATTTACTACCTCCTTCTTTGTCTGCCTTGGCCAGCAATTAAGTAATTATCTAGTATGTTTGTTTTGTTTGTTAGTTTGCATGTTGGCTTGTTTGTATGTATGTGTGTGTTATGCGTGATTGTGTGTATGTTGTATATATATATATATATATATATATGTGTGTGTGTGTGTGTGTGTGTGTGTGTGTGTATGTGTGTGTGTGTGTGTGTTTATAAATTCTATTAATGGTAGACTGCGTTCTGTTTATATTGATAATTTTCCATTTTGAAAAGTTAACGAAATTCCATTTCGTTTCGTTTCGTGTTTGTATTTATATATGTGTGTTAACCTTGTCTTGATTTTTGTTCTCACCGTGTTTCCTCGAATATAAGACAGGGTCTTATATTAATTTTTTCCCAAAAATTGCCCTAGGTCTTATATTCGAGGGAGGGCTTATATTATTATGCCAATTTTTTCGACATCATTTATTTTTCCCAAATACAATAATATTTTATTCATCTTCTGGGATATCATCATTTTCTTCCAGATCAAGACCTTGAATTCCAGCCAAGATTTCATTTGACTCCGGCTCCTTCAGTATCATAGGTCCCAATCTATCGTGTTTTGCGATGTAGCTCGCTTCAAATGGCGATGTTTTGTCCAAGTACCCTGCTTTCAGAGCCTTTGCAACACAGCTATCAGTGACTTTGCCCCATGCATTCCTTACCCAAGAGACTACCTCCTGCAGATTAGGCTTCACGAAGTTGTTATTTTTGTTCCTTGACATCCTATTCTCAATATAATCATTGATTTCAAGTCTGAGGTAATCCTTGAAAGGCTTGTTTATTGCAATGTCCAAGGTCTGGAGGTAAGCAGTCATCCCTGCTGGGATCATAACCTGATCAACCCTTCTTTCTGCCAAGAAGTTTTTCATATCCTTTGCACGATGAGTGCTTGCAGAGTCCCAAATGAGGAGACCTCGTTGACTTCCTCTTAAAACAAGTGGCAGCATAAGGTCCACCCATTTTCTTATTACATTCTGCGTACTCCATGTCTTTTCTGATTCCAAGACATAAACTCCTCCCTGGCATTCAATCTTTTCTTTCTTTCCTTTGGTAATAAGAAGTGGAGCAGCTTTCTTCCCATCCAGACGAATTGCCAAAATGCAGGTGACGCGTGCACTTTCATATCCAGTTGATGGTACATAAATTGATGAAGCTCCTCTGAAGTCGACTGTCTTTTGAGTGTCTTGACCCATGTAAACAGCAGTCTCATCCATAGCAATCATGTTGGAAAGCTGATACTTTGAAAAATCCAAACCATCCATGAAAGACTTGAACATGAGAGCTCTCTTGACAGCTTCTTTATCCTAAAGCTTGAACAGTGTTGTTGATCTTCGTAGTGAGAGTTCATACCGCTGAAGGAAGCGATCCAGCCAACATTTTGAAGCTTTGAACTCCTCAGGAGGGATGTCAAGTGTAGGAGCCATCTCGAGAGCAAAAGCTTGAATCTCAGCTCTGCGCACAACCATACGGTTTTCTCTCTTCTCAGCAATCCAGTCAAAGATGATGTCTTCTAACTCTGGAAAGAATGGACGGTTTCCAGAGCCACATTTTCTTTTTTTTGCCTGCCCATCTTCAACCTTTTGATTGAGATCATCATACTGTGCTCGCCATTTCCTAACCATTCGTACGTCCAACTTCTTCTCTTTGCAAAATGCAGTAATATTTTGATCTCTGCATTCTTCCACAATTCCTTTTTTGTATTCGACAGAGTAACTTTTCCTCTTGCCACTCATCTTAAATATGGGCAAAATGTTACAAAATAGTTTATTTAAATAGAAAAAACAACCCTTACTTTGACAGCTTTGTAACCTCAGGATATGCTTGAAGGAGGAAAAACAGTTCGAAAAACGAAAAATCCTCGAAAAACGAAAAATCTTGCAGCAGTTGACGTTTCCGGTGTGGTTTTGACAGAAGTTTTTGTTGTTGTCAGCTGATTCATACTAGAAATTATAATCGAGGGAGGGCTTATATTCGAGGGAGGGCTTATATTAGAAAAATAGACAAAAAACGTGCTAGGTCTTATATTTGAGGGATGTCTTATATATGAGGAAACACGGTATGTATGTATTTAGTTGCCTGTATGTCGTTATGGTTCGGCGAAATGTGGCATATTTTCAGGCCTATGATACAGTAACTTGCTTGGTTTGTGTGTGTGTGTGTGTGTGTGAGTGTGTGTGTGTGTGTGTGTGTACGCGATACAATACATGCATGCAATACATATACTGGCCAGCAGCCAAGTGTACGTGATTTATGTATAAAGTATGCGGCGTGTTTCCGAATGTGTGAAATATTGTTTATGGAGTGTGTCGGTACGTACTGTATGTACCATATGAAGTGTTGTATATATCAAGATGAATGTGATAGTACAGGCACTCGTACAAACATGCATACATTACGCACACACGCACACACATACACACGTACACACAAAAACACACACTCAAAATACATACGCGCACATTCAGAGAAGATAGCTGTCTTATTAGTTGGTGAATATGAGAAGATAGGTTTTTCGATAAGTGGAATGATAATGAATGAATGAATGAATGAATGAATAAATGGATGGATGGATGGATGGATGGATGAATGAATGAATAGATGGATGGGTGAATGAATGAATGGATATATAGACAGCTGGATAGACTGATATCTGGATAAATGAATGAATGCTACAGATGGATAGATAAAGCGAACGTGTTTTCTTTCAAAGAATGATGATAAGGTACCAAGTTTGGAACCTTTTACAAGATTAAGATGAGATGGATGTAAAAGAGAGAAAAAAGAGAAAGAAAGAGAGAGAGAGAGAAAGAGAGGAGAGAAAGAGAGAAGAGAGAGAGAGAGAGAGAGAAAGAAAGAAGTGTCGCGCGCGTTGGTTCATAGACACAGTGATGCTTATTGAAAAACGTTCCAGGCGATGAATATGATAATGATGATGAGGAAGATGATGATGGTGATGATGTTGTTGTTGTTGATGGCGATAATGATGATGTTGTTGTTTGTTGTCGATGGTGATGATGATGGTGGGGGAAAATGATGTGTTGAGTCATGGAGTGCAAGCGGTTGTCATGGATACGTCAGACGCATGCATTTGCTTTATTATATATTTTGAAGAGTGTCTCCGTTTTGCTAATGGCGATGATGATGCTGCTACTGCTACTGCTGCTGCTGCTGCTGCTGCTGCCGCTGATGATGATGAAGGATAAACTTGTTTAGTTGTTTGCCTGCTTAAGTTGTTTGTTCATTCATTAGTGTGTTCTTTCTTTCTTTCTTTGATTGATTTACTTTAAAAAGATTACCGTTGTTATTTCTTTTTTGAATGAGTGATAAATAAGTAAATGAGTGAATGAATGAATGAACGAACGAATGAATGAACGAATAAATGAATGATGGAATGGATGAACGAACGAATCGAGGAATGGACGAGCGAATGAATAAATATTTAAACGAACTGACGAATGAATGAACAAACGAACGATTGAACGAATGTTGGAAAAAATAAACGAATGGATGAAAGATAAAACCAATGAATGAAAGAATGAATGAGCAAACGAACGAACGAATGAATGAATGATTGAAAAAAAGCATTTAAATTGTTCCGCAAACACACATGTATCAAGTTAAGTTAGTTTTTTCTGCCATATCATTCGTGACCTTTTACTGATATTATTGTTATTCTTATTATTATTATTATTGTTGTTGTTATTTGTATTTATATTGTTATTGTTATTTCAGTAACATCAGCTATCCAGCCTCTGTTTTCTTATTTGAATTGTTTCAATCCAAGTGAATGTGTGTATGTGTATGTGGGTATACGTCTGTTTGTGTGTGTGTGTGTGTTTGTATGTGTGTGTGGTTGTGATGATGACGATGATGGTAATGATGACTTTTTGTTATTATTATATAATAGTCATTATTATTATTTTTTCGATTTTTTAATTCTGAACAGTCTCATTAAATTCTTTTATTACACGTTATCGTTTCATGGATAGATCTTATTTTAATAGATGGATGGATGGATTGATGAATGAATGGATGAGTTAATGAAGGAATGAAAGAATGGATAAGTAGATGAATGGATACATGAATGAATAAATAAAAAAAACACAAAAGTCTGTTTTTATGTGTTTGTTTGTTCTCACATGTTGATTTGTATATTTGTTTTTTAATGTATGTATGTATGTATATATGTTTGTATGTTTGTTTGTTTGTTTGTTTGTTTGTATGTATGTATGTGTATATGTTTCTATGTATGTATGTATTTACGCATGTTTGTATGTTTGTATTTACGTGTTTTTATCTCTAGCGGCTTGGAATTTTTTCTGAGATAACTTTTAATTGTACGAGAATTGTGTTACTTAGTGCATTGTGAGGATGATGAAGAAGAAGATGATGATGATGACTATGATGAATCGTGTTTACCAAATTGTTGTTGATGTAGTTGTAGTAGTAGTGGTAATAGTAGTAGTGGTGGTAGTCGTGGTAGTGGTGGCGGTAGTAGTAGTAGTAGTAGTAGTTGTGTTTTTTTATCTATTCTGTTGATGTTGGTTTTGTTCATTTCGTTGCTTTAAGCATTTTTTAATGAATACGTCTTATTTTAAGCATTGTTCTTTTATATATATATATATATATATATATATATATATATATATATATATATATATATATATATATATATATATATATGTATGTATGTGTGTGTGTGTGCGTGC
>NW_008705176.1:960950-979625 GCF_000326865.2 Helobdella robusta | reverse complement strand
CACTTTCTCACACAAAAACACACACTCTCTCTTTCTCTCTCTCTCTTTCTCTCTCAATCACACACATAAACACACGTTTTTCACTCACACAAAAAACACTCACACACTCTCTTTTTTTTCTCTCTCTCTCTCTCAATCACACACATCTACACACTCTCACACTCACACACAACATACACACACACGCGCGCGCGCATTTTTCGCCAAATTCTTTCCCAGATGGACAACAAGGGCAATAGGGTCATCCTACCGGACAGCGAGTCTGCCATTAACATACCCGCTGTGGCCGCTGCCCATAGCATTAGAAATTATGTGGCCCAATCAGCTGACGAGCTGTCCCTTAATGTAATAAATACAATTATTGTAATTATGAATTGCAATAATTATTATTAATTTTTCGTTTTTACTGGACATTATGTTATTTATTACGCATACACACATCAAACAAACAAACACACACAGTTCACACACACACACACACACACACACACACACACACACACAAACATATACGAACATACACACATACGAACATACACACATACGAACACACACACACACATACGAACACACACAGTTACGCACACATACACACGCGCATACAAACACATACGAACGTACACACATACGAACACACACAGTTACACACACGTACACACTCATAAAAGCACATACGCACACACAGACACACACACACAGACACACACACACATCGCAGGTTGGGGACATATTGTCAATCATTGACAAACCGCCCTCCAATGAATCAAGCTGGTGGAGAGGGAAGAAGGAGTTTGAGGTTTGTTGGTCTAGTTGATAAAATTGAGTGAGAGAATAAGAGAAAAGTAGATAAAGAGAGAGAGAGGGATAGATAGATGGATGGATGGATGAATGAATGTATGGATGGATAGATAGATAGATAGATAGATCGATAGATAGATAGATAGATAGAGAGAGAGAGACAGACAGACAGAGAGAGAGAGAGATAGACAGACAGATAGATAGAAAGATAGATAAATAGATAGAGATAGCGAGAGAGAAAAAGAGAGCACTTATAGTTCTAGTCCCAAACAGGATATAGAAGAATAGAGGTTTAGGCAGGTAGATGGGAAATAGCTCTTGTTATTATTATTAATTATTATTATTACAATAATTATCATAATTATAGAACACTTTCACATTCACGCATTTTTTTAATTGTATGAATGAATACTACAATGTGAAGCGCTTGTTTGTGTGTGTGTTTTTTTGATAAATGTATAAGTGTGTAATGTTCGTTCGTTCGTTCGTTCGTTCGTTCATTCGTTCATTCGTTCATTCGTTCGTTCATCCATCCGTCCGTCCGTTTATTTCTAGGTTGGTTTTTTCCCATCCGATTGCGTGGAGCTATTGGAGTCCAATAAGATCCCACAATCCATCGCTTGTAGGTACGCCGTCAACAGCATCCAACTGAAGCATTGTAAGTCTTGCGTTGCAGCTGCATACACACCACACGACCTATATACATACATATATACACACCACACGACCTATATACAATACAATACACACATACAATACACAATACTCATATTGGTGAGGCGCTTGTATATGTGTTTTATACACACATATACATAATCAATGTTTGATACACATAAATCATATACAACACATACTTGTACGTAACAGAACATACACACCACACGACCTGTATACAATACAATACACATATACTATACACAATACAATAGACAATACACATGTGTATGAATATTATAATACGAAGCGCTTGTATATGTATTATGCACACATATATATTATATAATCAATGTTTGATACTCATATACCACATACAATACAAATTTGTATGCAACAAAAAAATACACATCACAATGTGTGGGATGGTCTTTTTTTTAATTTCGAACAGGCAGGATTCGAACCCTGTTAGCAGGCAATACAAAAGACGCTAGACACTACATTCTTACCGTCTGAGCTAACAAATTTGTCAAAAATTATATTTTAGAAAACGCTAAATTATAATTAATTTATTAATAAGCAATATTAATTATAATCATACTAAATTATGATAATTGTCATAATATTAATGTAATAAAATAAATTTAGCACACTCTCTTGGCCGAAAAACTAAATTGAAGTCCTTGCTGATGAGTTTTTTCTCTACGAGGCCAAATAGATCTTCATTGAAGAGGACAGGCATCGTTAAGGAGAGGTTGTTTGCATGTGATCTCGGAGAACATCTGCTTAACTCCGGAGAAGATGGTTGGTTGGTCGGTCGGTTGGTTGGTTGGTTGATTGATTGGTTGGTTGATTGGTTAGTTGGTTGGTTGGCCGGTTAGTTGATTGGTTGGTTGGTTGGTTGGTTGGTTGGTCGTTAATTGGTTGGTTGGTTGATTGATTGGGGCCTGAGTAATTGACTGAATGAATGATTGATTGAGCGATTGAAAAAATATAGAACGAACGAATGAATGAATGAATGAGTGGATGAATGAATGGATGAATGAATGAATGGATGAAAGATTGTTTTCATGTGGTCTAAGAATACATTTGCTTGATACAGAAAAGGATGGATGGCTGGCTGGTAGATTGATTGATTGATTGATTAGTTGATTGATTCACACACACACACTCTCACACACACACACACGCACACACGTACACATAAACACAGTACCCACAATTCTGAGATGTTGTTCGGAGGTATTGGAGGTCTATGGAATTGTCGACGGCATATACCGGCTGTCCGGGGCTGCCTCAACCATCAATAAACTCAGGCATCATCATTATTATCATTATTGTTATTATTATTTATAATTATTATTATTTCTATTTATAATTATTATTATTATTATTATTTATAATAATTATTATTATTCTTATTTATAATAAATATTATTTTTATTTATTATTATTACTATTTATAATTATTATCATTATTCTTATTCATAATTATTATTATTTATCATTATTATTATTTTTAATTATAATTATTATTATTTTCTTTTTTTTTGAAATGATGATGGCGATTTAATGATGGTTCGTTAGGTGGGTGGGTGGGTAGGTGGGTAGGAAAAAAATTAGTAATGAAAAAAAAAGATACTTAATAACAATGTTAAACGATGATAATAATAGTAGTAGTAGTAGTAGTAGTAGTAGTAGTAGTAGTAGTAGTAGTAGTAGTAGTAATAATAATAATAATAATAATAATAATAATAATAACATAATAATAATAATAATAATAATAACATAATGATAATAATAATAACATAATGTTGATGATGATGATGATAATAATAATAATAATAATAACAACATAATGATAATAATAATAATATAATGATAATAATAATAATATAAAGATGATAATAATAATAATTAGGAACGAGTTTGACGAGGGTAAAACGCCACAACTATCATTGGAGAGCTACAAGCAGGATATTCACAGCATAAGTTCACTTTTAAAAATGTACTTCCGGGAGTTGCCAAACCCCCTTCTGACCTACCAGCTATACGATTCTTTTATCGTTAGTGTTTGTTGTTGTTGTTGATAATGTTGTTGTTGTTGTTTGTTGTTGTTGTTGTGTTTTTCGTAATGGTATTTTTGTTACACTTACACACATCATTCACACACACATACATACACGCATTTATATAAACATACGCATTTATATACACATACACACCCATACAAAAACACACACACAAAAACACACATACACACACAAACACATGTGAATTAATTATATTTGGTTATCAAGTGCTATTATTTTTAATAATTTAATAGCCTGTCTACATACTGTTTCATAGGTGGATGGATGAATGAATGGATGAATAAATGGATGAATGAATGATTGGATGAATGGACAAAAGAACGAATGAATGGCAGATAGATTAATATATGAATGGATGAGTAAACGAAGGAATGAGTGAATGGATGAATGAATGAAAAATTTTCTAAAAATTATGCTGATCTTATTAATAATAATATATTAAATTACGTTGAAAATTATGACAGGAAGCCATAACGGAGCGAGAAGAATCGGTGAGACTCAGTAAGATATGTGACGTCATCAAGCAACTTCCGCCCCCGCACTATAGGTCTGTTGCGGTTGTTGATGCTGCTGCTGCTACTGCCACTACTGCTGCTGCTGATGATGTTGATGATGATGTTAAAGATGGTGATGATTATACAGTTGTTTTGTTGTTGACGTTGTTTTTTTGTCGATATTATTGTCGTTGTTTTATTTATTTTTATATTTATTATTGTAATTATTTTTTTTATTATTATTGTTATTATTATTGTTCTTGTTATTATTATTATTGTTCTTATTATCACCATCGCCAACAAAGGACTGCCGAATTTTTGTTTCGTCACTTGAACAAGATGGCCTCCCACGATAAGAGTACCTCAATGCACTGCAAGAACCTCGCCATTGTTTGGGCTCCTAATCTACTCAGGTAGTCTAGACGTCTGTCTGTCTGTGTATCTGTCTGTCTGTGTATCTGTCTGTCTGTGTATCTGTCTGTCTGTGGAGATGATTATGGCGATGGTGTTGATGACACTGATAACACAGTTGCTGATGTTGATGATGATGATAAAGATGATGATGGTGATAACTTAAGCTTATCATAAAAACTTTTAAATGTGAACAATGAGATTAGAGCTGCACACAGCAAACATTCACGCTTTACCTTAAACAATTAAATTTCATTCCAATTAAACGATTATGAACGAGTCGAGTGAGGATAAGTTTGAGTTAGACTATCAGTATTTATTTCTTGCCTTTATAAATATTTATACTTCATCAACAATGACACCATCAACGAAAAACATCAACGTCATCAGTGGCGCTAACATTAATAGCAATAACCTTACAAACATCAACAGCAGACAACACTATCATCAACAAGCACAAGCAAACAAACACACGCACATAAACAAACACACGCGTAGAAACATGATCGCAGAAGAACCTCACGAGCAGTAAAAATCAACGACATCAACATTATAAACATCATCAAGCGAGCGACAGCGCCGGTGCAACAACAATTCACGATACACTAACAAACAAACAATCGCACACACACTAACACACACACACTAACACACACACACGTACACACACACACACGACACACACACACACGTACACACACACGACCTAGATCGAAAGAGCTAGAACAGATGAAGTGTGGCACGGCTGCCCTACGAGGCGTTGGCGTACAAGCCGTCGTCACAGAGTTCCTCATTAAGAGGGTGGCTGACGTTTTTATGGACGAGAACCTAAGCTCCGATGACCAGATATCGGCTGGTTTGTTTGTTGTCCCTTTGTTGTCCCTTTGTTGTCCCTCCCTGTTTTTTTGTTTGCTTCCGTCTCTTTTCTGGTTCTTTCTCTTGCTGTCTCTCTCTCTTTCCTTCTCTCTCTTTGTCTATTTATCGTCTGCTGTGTAATGTGTTTGTCTGTATTTGTTTTTTTATATTCTCTCTTTTTTCTCTTTCTCTCCCCCCTCTCACTCTCTTTATCTCTTTATCTCTTTCTCTCTTCTTTTTTCTTGATGATTCTTTTCTGGATGATCTTGGAGTCTTTGCTACGTTCGTCCGTCTGTATGCGTGCCTGTCTGTCTGCGTGTCTGTCTGGTTTAGCATCGTATTTTTTGTTGCTAATAGTATTGAAAGTTAGAGCTGTCGCTTCAATCATCATGTTGATTATCATCATCGCCATCGTCGTCTTCATCACCATTACAGCCACCATCGTCATCATCTTCATCATCATCTTCCATCTTCATCATCATCTTCCATCGTCCTCATCATCATCTTCCATCATCATTATTATTATCAACAGACTGCCTGAGGAGCAAATCATTATCATCAGCGCCACAACCATCGTCATCGTCGCTATCGTCGTTTTCGACGCCACGCCTACTTACGTTAGAAGAAGCGCAGGAGAGGCGGTCGCAACTGGCGGCCAGCCACCTGAAGCAGATGTCGTTTATAGAGGTCGGACAGGGTTCCTCTGGACTGCCGGCTAAATATCATACCATCATTAGCCTGCCTAAGGAGTTAGTAGTTAGTGTGAAGTGAGATTGGTTGGTTGGTTAATTGATTGGATGATTGATTGATTGATTGATGGATGATTGATTAGTTGGTTGGCTGGTTGATTGATTGGATGATTGATTGATTGATTGGATGATTGGTTGGTTGGTTGGTTGGTTGGTTGATTGGATGATTGGTTGGTTGGTTGGTTGGTTGGTTGATTGGATGATTGATTGATTGATTGGTTACTTATATTTGCTAATAATCTATGCATACACATACACACATACATACATACAAATATATACACACACACACACATACATACCCACGTACATACCAACACCAGCAAGAAGAAGTTACGAGAGAAGCTACCTTCACCATCTCGCTTACGATCTCTCTTTATGAGGAGTCACTCGAGTAGTTTTAAAGATGTTGACGGATTAAAGGAGAGTTCTGGGAGTGCTGGATTGATTGGTTAGTTGAATGGTTGGCTGGTTGGTTGGTTGGTTGGCTGATTGGTTGGTTGGTTGTTTGGTTTGCTAGTTTGTTGGTTGACTGGTTGATTGGTTGGTTGGTTGGTTGATTGGCTGGCTGGTTGGTTAAATGGCTGATAACAGTGTGATGGAATAATTATAATAATTATAATTATTATATTTTTATTATGATTATTATTTCAATTCATATAATCACCTCGAAAAAAACAAGAATCTGTTTCAATGCGAGAGAAGAAGACTTCATCATTTCATCATCGTCATCATCATCATCAGCAGCAGCAGCAACAACAACTTCCAGCTACAAATGCTACCACCACTGCCAACTACAACAACAATAAAAATGACGATTATGATGATGATAACAATAATAATAATATTAATAATAATAATATTAATAATAATAATAAAAACTACTCTAAACGTAATTTAAGTACAAGCGCCCTCTTATGCAGCAATAAGCCCAAAACTGGGGAAGGAAGTTTTGGTTGGTTGGTTGATTGGTTGGTTGGTTGGTTGATTGATTGATTGGTTGGTTGGTTGGTTGATGATTGATTGATTGATTGATTGATTGATTGATTGATTGATTGATTGATTGATTGATTGATTGATTGATTGATTGATTGATTGATTGATTGATTGATTAAATGACCTACTTATGACTGACTATGTAGTTTGTCGATTGATTGGCTGTTTGATTTTTGATTGAACCTATGATTAAATATGATTGTTTGAATTTTTTTAAAAATATCATTATTATTATTATTATTTATTATTATTATTATTGTTATTATGGTTATAATTATTACCTCTAGGAATTTTGAACGAATTAAAACGGTTGTCATCATCCTGCGATCTTCCACCAAACATTAACCTCGCCATGCTATCCGCCAACAGTACCGACCAAGGTTTATTATTATTATTATTATTGTTGTTGTTGTTGTTGTTGTTATTGTTGTTGTTGTTGTTGTTGCTGCTGTTGTTGTTGTTGATATTGTTGTTATTATTATTAAATGACACTTCCATCAGCTAAGCCAGTGAAGAACAAATGCAGATCGACCAGTGTTGACGTTAAGGCAGTTGAAGTCAACAATTTACTCAAATCTCTCAACAACAACAACAACAACAACAACATTAATAGCAAAATTAAACAAACGTCTAGCAGCAGGTCGTTGCAGTTGCGACACGCCAGCAACAACAAAATGGTCCTCACAGATGGCGTTGACGACCTCGCTGATGGTGACGACACTTCCTCGCCTACTGTTCTATGCGCCAGGCCGCCTTTTTCATTGGAAAGCACTTCTAAAAAGAAGCAGAAACAGCAGCAACAGCAGCAGCTGCAACAACAACATCGCAAACACCATCAACAACAATATCAACCACAACAACATCAACCACAGCACCAGCAACAATACGACAGACAGTCAGAGCCGCCTACGTCCAAAAGAAAGAAAGCGAATTCGGTTTCGGCTGACGATTCGCGCAACAAAAGCGGCCACAACAGCGGCAGCAGTGGCGGTAGTAGTAAACTTTTTAGCTCTTTTGTTAACAAACGCAAGTCAACAAAAGCAACAACAACATCAGCAACAACTACATCAACAACAGCATCAGCAGCAGCAACAACTACGTCAACAACAGCATCAGCAGCAGCAACAACTACATCAACCACTACAGCCGCAGTAGCAACAACAAAATCACAACTTCAGCAGCAAGACGACGGTTTAGTACGTTTTCAAAGCTCGCCAATATCTTTCAATGAAGTTGATCATGATGATGACGACGACGACGACGATGATGCTGCCGCTGTTGTTGATGATGATGACGACGAAATTAATAACATTAATAATGTGGTGGAAGATGATGATTATGATCGCCAGTTAGATGAGCCGGTGCTAACATGTGAGGACGACGATAGCTTTGTGAAAGACGCCAGATGCATTGAACTATTTGACATCAAGGGCGTCAAACATGGTGGCGATCATACCACGAATGAAGTTAACAGCAAAGATAACATCTACAACAACAACAACAACAACATTAACAACATCAACACCAACAACAGCAACAACAGCAACTACAACTACAACAGCAACACAAGCAACAGCAACAACAACAACAGTATTACTAACAACAACAACGTTATGAACAACGACGATGACGCCAACGACTCCAACACAGATGACAACAATCTGATGAATTGGTGTCTCAGTTCTGATGTCATTGGTAAAGACCTCCTTAGCGAGTTTGACAACATATTCAAGAGAGGCGATCAAAATTTGGAAGGCGTCAACAAAAAAACAACGGCTACTACTACTGCTGCTACTACTGCTGCTACTACTACTGCTGCTACTACTGTTACTACTACTACTACTGCTACTACTACTACTACTGCTGTTGCTGCTGCTGCTACTGCTACTACTACAACGCCAAAATGTGCTTGTGAAGAGTATGATGATGAATTTTCTGTTCTTCAAACTGCTCTTGATATACTAGGTCAATCTTGCGATAGAAACTTCACCTACAACAACAAAAGAACAACAGCAGCTGCAGCAACTACAACAACAACTACTACTACTACGAAAGACATCAACAGTCTCATTACAACAACGTTTCCCACGTCATCTTCTCGCGTTGACGACACAATTACAGTTGCATCAACTTCCCCGGATTTGAGATCTCTTATTTCAAAAAATGTCACATCAACAACAACAACAGCAACAACTACAGCAACAACAACAGCAACAACTACAGCAACAACAACATCAGCTACAACGGCATCGTCAGTAACAACAACATTCAATGACATCAACAAATACTTTGACAACATCATGTTTGATAATGACGCTGTTATTAATAATACTGCTACTGATGGCCTAAAACAACAACAACAACTACAAACAATGCATGAATCAATTTCAAAGACAAGCCAAACAACATCGTCAGTAGCATCAACAACGACAGCACCACCACCAACAACAACATCAACAAATGACTCACTCAGTTCAGCGGCTCTAGACTTATTCTCCTTCGAACGTATGTACTCGATAGACAACCGCGGCAGTCTCCCGACAAGACGGCAACAGCAGCTAAACGTCAGCAACGAAGACGGCTACGTCTACGCACACTACAGCAACCACAACGACGACGACCATGATGGCGGTGGTGAGGATATTTTATATTTTTTTGGTGACTACGATGGTGATAATCATTTTGCTTGTTTTAGTCGTGCTGATATGGAAAATGATTATGGCGATTCTAAATTATCAATACCACTCGCAGCAGCTGCAGTAGCGACAGAAACGACAACATCGTCGTCGTCGTCGTCTTTGAAAACATCTGAACATATGCAACAGCATCAGCAACAGCGTCAGCCTAGTTTTAATGACAATAATTACACTACTCATTTTCCCGCTCAGTTGGATACGACGCTACTAATGGCGACAACAACAACAACATCGTCGTCGTTGTCGCCATCACCTTCACCATCATACTATCATCGTCATCAACAAAGACATTATAATCTGACTGATACCTTCAATATTTCATCGCCACCTAACGACAACAACAACACCATCAACAATGACGTCAACAACATTTTTGATGACAACAACAGCACCCCACCTCCAATCAATCGGCTGAGTCACCCCAACTTCACCTCTTCTTCAGCCAATCAGCGATCAGTATTTCCCACTTCAGCCAATCAGCAATCGTTATTTTCTCCTCCATCCAATCAGCATTCAGTATCTTCCTCCTCGGCTAATCAGCAGTCCGTATTCTCCAACGACCCTGACCTTATTAAAAGATTAGTTTCCTTGACATCTTCCTTCTCGGATCGCCCTAATTTCAAGGGCTCTGATAGAACCTTCATGTTACCCGTCGGCAGGGCGGCAAATAATAATAATAATAATAATAGCGACATAAATAATAATAACAATGATATTGATAATGATATAGAGAGGCTTACTTCGAAAGTCTACGGTGATAACGACGACGAAAACAACAACAATAAAAACAACAACAACGGCAACAACAACAATAATAATAACAATAATAATAATAATAATAACACAAAACATATCATTGGCTATTCTTTCAGCACGCCCGATCATAAAATCAACAATAATAACAAAAACAACAACAACAACAAAAATAATAATAATAATAATGAAAACCATCAATTCAATTATAAAAACCAGTCTTCTAGTCAGCCAATGAGAAGCGAGGATAAGTTTTCAAGGTCGACGGCTAGCCAATTACATTCCTTGACAGATCCCATCAGAAGAAAAGACCAGAGATTATCGCTGCATCATAACTACTATTTCTACAACCACAACGACAACGACGACGATGAGGTCATAAATGATGGTGATGATGATAGTAGGAAAAATGATCAACTAGATTGTTTGTTCCGTCATTTTCAACGCCAACAACAACAACAATCACCTTCTGGTAACAACAACAACAATATTAATAATAGAAATAATAAAAATTCCTCATTCAGACATCATCATCATCGTTACTCCACGAGGCACATTCCTTCGCCCAATCATAACAATTTCTCCTTTACATCCATTACGCCACCAGTATCATTATCATCACCATCAACGGCAGCTGCAGCAGCTGCAGCAGCTGCAGCAGCAGCAACCACAGCAACGACATCACCGTGGTTTGATAATTTCGGCTCTTCTAGTGTTAGGTTAACCAGTAAGGAGATGAAATCATGGCACGATCAATACAACTCTACTCTGCAACAACAACATCAACAACTACATCATCAACAACAACATCAACAACAACAACAAAGAATTTCTCAACCATCTAGATCACCACCTGTTCTTATATTAAATAGGCCTTCAACCGCCCTCGCTGCAACAAAACACCAACAACAACAATTAGCGATTGCTAAGTTACATCAAGAACATCAACAACAACACCAACAAACATCAACAACAACAATGACGTCATCCGATGTTACGAAATCAACGACAAATATACCGACGACTTCGCGTTCGCAGCACGTCAAGAATTACGTCAGAAGTTTATCTTGTAACGAAAACAACGACGATGACGTCATCATCGACAACATCCACAGCAGCAATGACAACAAGATCAACAAAATTGCAAAAAATTGTCAACATTTCATCAAAAGTTTAACTAACCAGGGCCTGAGTTCGTATTTGCCTACAACTTCGATAGTGACTGGCCAACAAAGACAACTGCAACATCAACAACAACATCAACAACAACATCAACTAAATTTTCAAGCCATTCCACAAAAGTGCAAACCTACAGCAACCGACCAATCAAAATTGACAACGCTTGCAACTGACCAATCAAAACTGACCAGGCCCACAACATCCGACCAATCAAAATCGGCTACGCCCGTTGTACCAAAGACATCGAATGCTCTTTTCGGCTTTGTGTCCGAGAAGAAACAATTGTTCGAAAAATAATTTAAATATGTATGAAAATAATTATTTCATTTAGTTATTGTGAATTATTATTTATAATTCTTTATTATTCTTTACTATTATTATTATTGTTATTATTTTTATTGTAGTTATTATTTACTATTAATTTTTGCATGTATAATATGTTATATTATATATGATATTTGATTACTACCACTACTACTACTGCTATTGCTACTGCTACTATTACTACTACTGCTGCTACTACTACTACTACGACTACTTAAAATAATTATAATTGTTATAATTATTAATGTTATTATTACGTTATTATTGTCATAAACATTTTTCATTTAAGACAATTGAGCTAAAGGAACAATTATGCATGCGTGTGGGACTGTGTGAGTGAATGAATGAATGAGTGAATGAATGAAATGAATGAATGAAGGGATTGACGGATGAATGGATGGATGAATTAAGAAAGGAAGGAACTAATGAACGAAAGAATGAAAAAGTAATATTTATAAAAATAGTTATAAGCTTTACAACTAGCAAATGCGTTTTTATATGATTTATTTTTTTTTGTTTCATAGTAATAGAACCAAGGAATGAATGAATGGATGGATGGAATGTATGAATGAATGGAATGAATGGATGGATTGAATGGATGGATTATTAAATGAGTGAATGAATTAACGAGTTAATTGTCTGGATGTATGTTAGGGAGATAAAAAAATGAGCGAATGAATGTGTGTATGAAAAAATGAATGATGAATGAATGAATGAGAAAAAGAACTAGTGTAGGGATGAAAGAATGAAGGATTGAATAAATATTTATTCAATAGGCTGCCAATAAATATTAAAACATGTTCACCATTAGGACGTATTATTTAACTTCATTTTTTTAAGTATTTATGCAACAATCTATTTTGATATATGTAATTATTATGTTTTAATATATATTTCATTCATTCATTCATTCATTCATTCATTCATTCATTCATTCATCCTGTTACTCGTTCTTTCGTACTTTTATTCACTTATTAGTCTATCATTTTGTTTATTCATCCGTTCGTTTGTTCATTCTTGACGTACTTTTTGTGTTTTTTAATTAATTCGTTTGGTTATTCACTTTCATTAATTCATTCGTTCATTTATTCATTCATTCTCTCATTCATTCATTCATTTATTAATTCATTCATTCATTCATTACTTCAATCATTCATTCTCTCATTCATTCATCTAGTTCTTCCCTTGACAATTTTAATTGTAATAACATTTTCAATCTTATGTATAGTTCATACTGTTATTTAGTTTTTACCACTTTTAGTCATTTTTTATTCATCCAGTCTAACGTTTTTCATTTGATTCTTATCAATCATTCATTCATTCATTCATTCATTCATTCATTCATTCATTCAACTTTTGTTAATTCATTCATGCTCCTCTTACGTGTTTGTATGACTACAATTTCTAATTTTATCACTGCTTTTTTTCATTTGTTTATTAATCCATTCATCTATCCATCTACTCATTCATTTATTCGTTTTTTGATCAATTTCATTCATTCGTTCATTCATTCATTCATTCATTCATTCATTCATTAGTCGGCATTTATTCCTGATTTATGTTGCTACACAATGTGTAATAATCATTATTTGCTCAAGTTGATGGATGGGTGAATGTTAATAAGTGAGCGTTAATGAACGAACATGTTTGTGAACAATGAAAACAAACTTTTGTCTGCCTATGGTTGTTTGAGTGTTTGTTTGTTTGCATGTTCATTGTACGGACAAACAAACGGACATATATGAACAATGTAAGAAGGAGTATGTGTGTGTGTATGTGTGTGTGTGGGGGGGGGGGGGGAGTGTGTATTATATATGTATGTGTGTGTAAACAGGTTTAAATGTTTGTACATGATGTGTAAATTTATCTTTTGACGATCATGATGACGCTTGTTGTTTGATGGTTACAAAGATCGCGGATGATCATATAATATAATATAATGATTATAACGTTTAGCCATATGTATTGATAACCTAGCCATTGATGGGGGAGGGTATAGTCGTATAGTCATTGTCAGGTTCTGCTATGCACTATGTTATTGGGTCACGCACACACACACACACACACACACACACACACACACACAGATATATATATATATATATATATATATATATATATATATATATATATATATATCATTTATTTAGTAGTTCTAGACAGAGAGGTTTCGATTACTTTCTTTTTTCTTTATCTTTTTTCATTTTTTGTTTTAATTTTTTCGAATAAAAAATTAATAAAAATAAAAAATTAAATTAAAGTCATTTACGCTGTAACTAGTTATTTTTAGAGGAAAAATAAACAAAAAACGCCATTCATTTATCTGGTCATTCTTTCATTTTGAGCAGCCATCCTGGTCATGCGAAACCAGAGATCTCCCAAATCAAACCAGGAATCTCAAAATATTTGCAGATGTTTTGTTTTTGTCTTGAAATGTAGATGTAGAACCAAAAATGTTATATTCAGAAAAATTTCAGTAAAATATTTCAAATTAAATCATTCAGTCCAAGTTTTTGACGGTTGGCATGCCACGCGTGGAGAAGTTGATTTGGAGTCATGTTTGCAAAATGGCTGGTATGAACCCTTCTTCATCTTTTTGTGGCAAAAGGCTGGATGATTCAGTCATCTGAGAGTGAGCTTGGAATTGAGGTTGGGCTTGCCAGTTGTTACTGAGTATGTTTGCCACTGCGGAGCAAAAGTCGATCCATTCGACCATCATAGTCTCTCATGCCTTGCAAGGCATTCAGCGATGAATGATTTCCTGGTTCGCTGCTTCCAGAAAGCTGCCATGTCCTACAGAAGAACCAGTCCTAATTGCTGAGGATGACTTTAGACCTGATGATGGTCAAATAATTCCATGGGCTATGGGGGGATGTTCGCTGACCTGGGATGTGACGTTCCAAACAACGATGGCCAAAAGATGCATCGGTAGAGGCAGGTACCACGGCATTAAAAGCGTACGACCAAAAAATGTCTAAGTATGCTACTCTCAATGGTTCTAAAATCTTTCAGATTTATAAATGAAGTTATTTCTTTCAAATTTCAAAATTTTAGTTTTAAATGGATATATTAATATTTGTATAGAATAAAATGCCTGTTTTGTGTCGAAAGATTTTTATACATTATTATTATTTATTTTTATTCTTTTTATTGTTACTTATTATTTTTGTTGTTTCATGCACCCTAACTTTTTATTCATCTAGATTCATTCGTTCATTTTTTGGTTCGCTCGTTCATCTATTCATTTCACTAATTTAGTTTATTCACCCATTCGTTCGTTCGATCGATCGATCATTCATTCATTCAATCATTCATTCGGTCATTCTATTCATTCCTTCATTTATTCTTTAACTTCACAATAGCAGTGTACTACTACAACAACTACTATTTATTCTAATGCTAACAATAATTAGGGTCATAATAAGAATAATTTCGAGTAAATTTCACCAAATTGCGCACGTAAAACACCCATAACAAAACAACAACGGTAATAACAACAATAATAATGACAACAACAATAATGGTAACCACCTAACACAAAAGGCCGCTTAATTAGGGTCCATGTTAACGTCCTACCAGAATAAATAATAATATTAATAATAACTTTTTTAAAGTTTTTTTTATCGCATACATAAATGTGTATTTGAGCCTGTTTGGACAAAGTTGATGCCATTTTAAGGTTTGAATGCTTTGTGAAAATTAATTGAGCCATTTAAAGTTATCAATTGGGTTAATTAGATAAATTAATCAGTTTAATTAAATTCAATTTTTAGTAATAATGATGATGATGACGGTGATGGTGATAATGTTAAAAATTTTTGCCCTGCGAAACTTTTGCTGTTTTACCACTGCCGTTAGAGAAGCGGGCAAGTTTTTTTTTAAAATTTATTTAAACGCTACTGTGCGTGTGCGTGCGTGCGTGTTAATTATCTTCCAATAAAAAACATCGTCAGAGTGCGGCAAACGATCTACAGGCTACGAACTCAGTGATTCCTACATCATAAATGGCGACCCGACGGGTCGCCATTTATGATGTAGGCATAAATGGCCATGGCACGCCCTGGTGTACTCCGTGGAGGGAAACTTCCTACGTACTTGTGGGGGTAGCGTTTTGAATGAGTGGTGAATTCTAACTGCAGCCTATTGCATCTGGTGTGTTTTTGGTGTCGATTTTCATTATTTCATTCTTTTAATCATTCAATCAATTACTCGATCAATCCATTAATTTTTTGTCAGGAGGAGTGAGACCTTCAATAAAAACATTGTCCGCGTTCAAGCTGGTACTAACATTAAAATGAACCCAGATGTCGAGAGCATAACGGTTGACGAAATCAGGCATTTCAACTTCAACTACACAGCATATTTGAACGATATTTTGTTGCTGAAGTTGAGTAAACCATTGGTGTTTAGTCTATCCATTCGACCTGTTTGTCTCAATAGTTTAAACGTTGCTGAAAGTCTTTATGACGTGTGCGTTTTCACTGGCTATCCATCTAATGGCAATACACTTGGTATGTTGAGCTTTTACACGTTCGTTTCTGGTTAAAATGTCTCAATCGTATCAAATAAAAACTTCCACAGGCTGGCCCAAACCAGTTCTAATGAAGGCGAGGATTAAACCCATAACTGAATCCGACTGTAAGAAGTTGTTCGTCAATCTAACTGGAAGGGGTGAAGAAAACTTTAAGGTCGCTTATGATAAACAGCTTTGTGCTTTAACTGCCAAGAAGGATACAAAAATTTGCAAGGTGTGACACACAAACGCACTTACGTATCTATGACTATATCTATACAATTATTGAATATAATACACACACATACACGCATACACACCCACTCATTCATGCACACACAACACACACACATACTCATTCATGTACACACAACCCACACAAACACATACACACACTCATTCATGTACACACAAACACATACAAACACACACATACATTCACAAGGAGATAGTGGCGGAGCATTAGTGTGTAGAAATTCCGAATTACAGTGGTTCCAAATCGGGATATTCAGCTCTAGTTATTACATAGGCGAAAATTTCTGTGTTATTCCCATTTCTACTAGAATATCCTATTATTATCAGGATATCTTGAGGGCTATTCAGTGAAATTTCTGACAGAAAAATGTTATTTTGTAATTTAATGAAAATTATACGAATAATTTACTTAACTCTTAGTTAACTCTATTAATTTATTAATTAATTTATTACTTGTTTATCAATTATTAATAATTAATTAATTGTTTATTGAGAATTTGTGTTGTACACTAAGTTTTTTATTGTGTAAATTTATCTTCAATCTCGTATGTAGAATATATATACGTCTAATAATATAAAGAATACAATATTTAGAAAGTTAACAGCAAGTATGTGTTATAACTTAAATAACAGTTTTATAAATAATTCAGTTTTTGAAATTTGTAAGATTTGGAAATTGTTTAATGACATTTTATTCCACAAAATTCAAACTTAAAACTTAAGTTCACTTTTAATTATGAGTCGTCCATTTTTGATTATTAAGAGCCGATTAACGTTGATAATAATAAATTATAATCAGATCATTTCCTCTATTTAAATGGCCAAACTACTTTGAAATTTTTAGTGCATGCAGATCAAAAAGTCTTTTTAAACCTCTGAAATTATTTTGAATTTTATTTTAATCTCCAAGTTTTTTTTCTTGTGTTGTGTTTTGTTTTGTGTTGGTTGTGGTTGTCCATGGTTGTTCAATTTTAATTAGACTGTTAGTTGAGTTAGATACCGAATTTAAAAATCAAAAGACCAATCAAAATGCAATCGGAGATGGACGATCTTAAGGACAAGCCCCCTGCTCCACCTGTTCGATTGACTAGCGCAAAGTAACTAAACTAAACTTTAATAATTTTAATTTGATTTATAATTATTTATAATAATTATATTTTAATCTTTAACACTATTATATTATAAAATTATAATATAATAATTTTTATTATATTATGATCACTTGTATTTTGTATTAAAATCTAATGAAAAGTGTATTCAAACTTTTATGTGTATATATTCGTATTGATTGTGTAATTAATATACAATATTATATTATATTATACAATATTAAATTATTATATTTTAGTATTTAAATACAAAAAACACATACATAAGTACAAACTCATATTTTGTATTGGTTAGTTAAATCTTAGCTCTTAGAACTTGTTTTTTTAAGACATATGTAGTCAATTAGTATGTGTTTGTATGTGTTAATTACTATGTATATATATATATATATATATATATATATATATATATATTTATATTTATTTATTTATTTTTATATATATATTTATTTTTATATATGTACTAGCAGGTTCTTAGTCAATAAATCAATTAACTAGTATTTTTAATTTAATTTGAACTAATTATTTCTACGAAATGTAGAGATAATAGCTTCCCTCTTGACATGAGACCGCTACCCAAGGAGCCAGAGGATGAAAAGAAGAAAAAAATAAAAACTGCTAAAAGTGATTTTTTTAAAATAATTAAATTTAACTAATATATGAATAAATGAAAAGATAATAAATAAATAGACTAATTAATTAGTTAGTTATATAATTTTTTTGTTTTTTGGAAGAATGTTAAATAAACAAGCTAAACAATAGAGTAGTAGTGTTAGTAAAATTAAAGGTTTAAACT
>NW_008705176.1:905950-955950 GCF_000326865.2 Helobdella robusta | reverse complement strand
GAATAAATATATGGGATAATGAATGAATGAATGGATGGATGGATGAATGAATGAATAAATGAACGAACGAATGAATGAATTGATGAATGAATAAATGCATGAATGGATGCAGATCATTTGATGGTTGTTTTGTATTATTTGTCTTTGATCTATAAATGTTTATTCGTGTTTTTAATTTTTTTCCGTCTATCAATTTATATTCATTCATTCATTCATTCATTCGTTAGTTAGTCAACTCATTCACTCATTTTTATTTCTTTCGGTCAATCATATTTCCTCCTTTCTATATTAATAAGCAATCTGTCGTTCATCAAACTGTTTTTTAACTACACATATGTTTAATAAAAAGCTTCTATTTTTTGCAATATATATATATATATATATATATATATATATATATATATATATATATATATATATATATATACATACGTTTCTGTATATTTATACATTTGTGTATTTTTCCCTGTATTATGTTGTTATTTCAGACAATTTAATTAGCTAAATACTGGATTAACTATTTAATTACTTTTTAAAATTATGTATATATATTCGTGTATATGCATACACAGCAAAATAAAGTTTATTACACACACGCACACACACATATATATATATATAATATGTAATTTTGTTCAGCAACTTTTTTATTCTTATGTTTTATCTTCACACACGCACACACACACACACAAACAAACACACAGACACACGCACAGATCATATCATTTTTTAAAGTTTATTTGTTATCAAATTATCTTCTAAAGATGACATAAATATTTTTAGTTAATCACTTTACGTTGTGTTATTTAGCATTACAAATGACGTCACCAAATATTTGTCCTAATCAACTTAGCATAAATTATGTATGTTAGGCGTTTTTGAATAAATTATGCTAATTAGGAATTTCATGGATTTTGTTTAGCCATCATCTGTTCAAGAGTGTTACTTGTGTCTGTCTGTTTTATCTTATTTTAATGTGTTTTCATTGTTAATAAAATTATTATTTAATTATTATTATTATTATGGCGATTTTATTATTATTATTGTTATTATTATATTGATATAAATATAATGTTTTTAATTGTTTTTATATAAATATAATATTTAAGGACATGCAGGTCGTTTGTCGTGATTCAATCTTACTTTATGGGTGAAGGCTGTTTATAGAAGAATTTGTAAAAACTATATACCGCTATTACTACTGCTGCTACTGCTGCTGCTACTACTGCTGCTGCTGTTTCTGCTACTACTGCTGCTGCTACAAAAATTACTACTACAACTAATAATAATTTTAGTATAATAAGAAGAAGAGTAAGAGGAAATAAATGAACAAGTCAAATAAAGAAGCAATCTTTTGAAATGCAACAAAAGACGTTACTTAAACTAGCTAGCTGCATATACTTGTGCGTGTACACACACACACATTTACACACACACACATACACACACAAATACACACACACAACACACATAAATACACACACAAACACACATTTACATATATCTTTTCATGTAGGTACAATAATTATTATTAGGAAGTTAAGACATGAGCAAACAAATATCTGCTAGGCATGCAAATGTAAACGTTCATAAAATTTATTCTAGTACGTACACAAATGCATAAAAATACACACACCAACACACACTCACAAACATCTACGACATTAGCGAACAGCAAAACAATAACGCTCCCTACTTGTAATGCTTCAAGACGCAATAATCACCTTTCTCTGTGGGAACCTGAAAAAGCTTAACTAAACTTTTGCAATTTTTAAGATTGAAAATATTTATGTAAAACTGTAATAATTAACACCATTTCAGTTCAATGATGCCTATCAGTTAATTGAATAACATCATTTTAGTTAGTGTCACTGTATAAGTTTCATCATCATCATTGTCATCGTCCTGTCTCTGTCTCTCTCTCTTTCTCTTTCTTTTTTTTCCTCTCCCTCTCTCTCTTTCTCTTTATATATATATATATATATATATATATATATATATATTGTTGGTAATAGACCATTATAGAATATTGTAAAAATATATATATATATATAAATCGTCAATGTTTTTTGCTCGTTATATTATAATATAGGGTTCAATTGCAAGACATACATTATTCATCATCGTCGTCGTCGTCATCATCATCATTTATATTACATATATATATATATATATGTATATATATATATATATATATATATATATAGCCCATTTAATAAAATAACAATAGGTGCTTTTTAGTTATTTTCAAATATGTTTCGATTAAAATAACACTCAGCGAGTTCTTTTGGTTACTACTACTACTACTGCTATTACTACTACTGCTACTATTACTACTACTACTACTACTACTACTGCTACTACTACTACTACTATTACTACTACTACTACTACTACTACTACTAGCGACAATAATAATAACATCATCGTTACAACAACATCATCTTCATTAGCAACATCTTTCCAACATCATCATCAACAACACAACAACATCATCATCATCAACAACACAACATCATCATCATCAACACAACAACGTCATCATCAACAACAACACAACAACACCATCATTACCGTCGCATCATTATTAGCATGACCACGGAGCGATCTTATCAGGAAGTATTTGCCTGGTCGAAAGAGGATGAGGAACTGGTGAAGTTTTGCTCCCAAAGGAGTAGCACCCTTCCTGCCATCGTTCTCGTCACTGAGGGATACTTCGGTGTCGATAACAATCAAATCGGCTCCGACGAGGTTAGCTGATTGGTCGGTTGGTTGGTTGATTAATTAATTGGTCGGTTGATTGGTTAATTGGTTGGTTGGTTGGTTGATTGATTGGTTGGTTGGTTGCTTTGTTGATTGATTGATTAATTGATTGATCGGTTGATTGATTGATTGGTTGTTTCGTTGATTGATTGGTTGATTGATTGATTATTTGATTGATCGGTTGATTGATTGATTGGTTGTTTCGTTGATTGATTGATTGGTTGGTTGATTGGTTGATTAGTAGGCAGTTTTGTGTAGTTTTTTGGTCGATTGGTGGTGCTTAAATGGTCGGTTAATTAGTTTGCTGGTTGGTCAGTTGGGCTAATTACCGATGCATCTACTGGGTTTCGGTGATAATAAATAATCAGTTCCGAGTTGAGGTTGATCGCCTGTACCAAATACTAACCGATATTGAGATATTGCTATTTTTCGATATATTTAATTAGCGTAGATGTGTGTGTGTGTTTTAGACTAAAATAGCCAAAATATTTTTATATTATAATATCTCCTCATTCGCTGAAAATTTAAATAGTCAAGCCTGTATAAGAAAATGCTACAGATGTGGTTGAATGAATAAATGGATGAATGGATGAATGAATGAATGGATGGATGAATGAATGGATAAATAAATATATGTATCCATCAATGAATGAATCAAGTAATTTTATTTATTCATTCACTCTTTCATTCATTCGTTCATTCATTCATTCATTCATTCATTCATTCATTCATTCATTCACTTCAGTTGTTTTACATATACAACTTTGAGAAACAAAAGCGCTTGATAACGAAAGACAGTCAGGGAAGGACATTCAGCATTCCTTTGAGCTGCCCTGTCAAGTTCTTCCACCTTGACAAGCCTGACCCCAACATGGCTACAAGTAACAGTGATAATCCAGTGGCGTCCAGGGAGTGGCAGGCCCCCAAGTGGCAAGCCCTGCCGACACCCTAACTACCCTTATTTACCAATAGATTTTTTATTCCGTGTACGAACTGTTAATAGAGACTAATTTAAAAATAGCTACTTGTCAGTTTGGCCTATTGCTGAGTTGGCTTTAAGTACTGTTCTGTTAGTTTTAATTCCTTCGTTCATTCGTTTATTCATTTATTTATTAATTCGTTCATTTATCTATTCACTCACTCATTCATTCACTCACTCATTCACTCATTCATTCATTCATTCGTCTACACATCCATTCATTCGGGTTTTTCATATTATTTCTAACATTAAAAAAACTTTTAAGAATAAGCGGGAATATATTTTTAAAGTTTCCACGTGTTTGTGTCCATTTAAGTCCCCGTACGCTTCGGCGTTTGGGGGCTACAGCTTCTCTCCTTGCCGTGCCCCACCCTTCGATACGCCACTGCAACAGTCTGGGTTTTAATTTTATTGAAAAATAATTATTCATACTTTTATCTATGTTAACGTTTGTGTGTTTGTTTGTGTGTGTATGTGTGCGTGTATGTATGTTATTTTTATCATCATCATCATCGCTCCAGTAGCGTCAGCCATCCTAATTAAAACCGTCATCATCATCTATAAATTATAATTAGTAGCCATTTGAGACTTCTTCAACACACCCCGTTACCACTACATGATATTTGAGCCGCGCCACACACACAAACACACGCGCCACACACACACACGCGCGTTACACACCACACACACACATACACACGCGCCACACAGAGCAAACAATTGGACGAACAGATGAACGAAAGAATATAACAAATGAATAAATCTTTATAAAATATCAAATTATTTGATGTGAAACAAAACCGCAATGCTTGTATGTGTGTGTGTGTGTGTGGCGTTTGTGTGTGTGTGCGTATGTGTATATACCGTAAATAATTTTATCCCAAACTAAACCACAAACAGGATCTAAACCACAAACATTATTCCAAATCCATGAAGAGTGGCAGAAAGATGTAAACCGGAAGTGGATTATCGCAGAGGGAAACATGGATCTGACCTACAACATCGACGCCAGGATCCACGGGAAGGAAAAGTTGGGAGTTCTGGAGTTGATGGATGTCTTTAACTTGAGCTACGCACTGACTCATGCTATTAGCGAAGGTGTGTTTGTTGTTGGTTTGTTTGTTCGTTGATTTGTATGTTTGCTGGTTTGTATGTTTGTTGGATTGTATGTTTGTTGGATTGTATGTTTGTTTGTATGTTTGTTGGTTTGTATCTTGTTGGATTGTATGTTTGTTGATTTTTGTGTATGTTGGTTTGTATGTTTGTATGTTAGTTTGTTTGTATGTTTGTTAGTTTGTATGTTTGTTGGTTTGTTGATTTGTTCGTTCACTTAAACTTCGAAATAATGCAAATGCCAATATTATTATTACTTCAACTATAATTAGATTTATTATTATACTATTAGATCGTAATAAAAGTTATAATTATAATTATTATAATTATTAATACCATAATTATTATAATTAATAATACTATAATTATTATAATTCTAGCCGGTATAGACACGATAAGTACCGCAATACCAGACTACATGAATATAAATGTGTCAAAAGCCGAGGGTTTTGTCTGCGGCACTAAAGAGGAGTATCTCGTTTGGATGAGGAAGCTCGCCAGTCTGGTTGAAACTTTTGTACACAATAGTACTGAACTGTGTGAAGGTGTGTGTGTGTGTTTGTGTGTGTGTTTGTATGTGTGTGTGTGTGTGTGTTGCTGTGTATGTGTGTGTGCGAGAGAGAGTATTGTTTGAAAAATTTTCCAACAGTATACTGAATTGTGTAAAGGTATGTGTGTGTGTGTGTGTGTGTGTGTGTGTGTGTGTGTGTGTGTGTGTTTCTGTGCCTGCCTGTGTGTTTGCGTGTAAGTGTGTATGTGTGTAAGTGTGTATGTGTACACTAATAATAATAATAATAACAATAATAATAATAATTATAATAATAATAATAATAAAATACTTTTAGAAATAATATTATTCGAGAAGTACCAGTACAACGTAAATGGCTACCAGCATTACGAGTACATCAGGGTGGGCAGAGCTGGAGTTGGTGCGGTCAATACTAACTACGTCAAATTACACGAAGAATTAAGTAATTACTGATTACTATCATTATTATTATTACTATTTATTACTATTTATTATTATTATTATTATTATTATTACTTTTATTATTATTATCATTGTTATTGTTATTATTATTATTATCATTATTACTATTATTATTATTATCATGGTCACACACAAACATAAAAAACACTTGCACACCAGATAAAAATAGACTCACAAACACATCACACGAACGCACACACACACGCACACACACACGCACACGCACAGACGTCGACATGGTACCGCCGGAAGGAAAAGCACCCCCGATTCCCCCTAAAAGCATCCTCTCAACTTCGGATCAAACAAAACGCCAGCAACACGGAATGGGACGCCAGCAACAGGGAAGATTTGAGTACTCCTTCGATGGCAGATCCGTCCAACTTCCGTGCTTCCCTATCAATTACTCTTTCGCGGGCAAATCCAAGGGGGGCAGACGTAGGCTGAAGACCCCACCCCCTCTTCCTGATGATGATGTTAACATCAACAACGACAACATCCGTAACAACATCAACAACCAAAACATCATCAACAACAACCAAAATATCAACAACATCCATTACAACAACGGCAACAGACTTAACTTTAACAGCAACAACAACAACAAACAAAACATCCACAGCAACAACATCCGTAACAACAACATTAACAATAACAAAATTATCAGCTATATTAACAACAACAACAACATTAATAATAATGTTAAAAGCAACAGCTTTAGTAACATCAACGACAAAAACAGTAGTAACGTCAACAACAACAGCACCAATAACAACAACCACAACAATAACAACGTAACATCATCTCGACAACAAAACAACAACGAAATCGACTATAATAACAACACCATCAACCATGTTTACGAAGAAATTGACATTAACAAATACAACAACATCAACAACAACATCATCAAAAACAACAACAACAAAACAAATACACCAGAATATAGAGAGCCAATAGCAGTTGTGTGCTCAAAAGTTGCAAACCCATCAGCCAGTCAGACAAATTTAGAAACTGCAACGAAAATGAAACTTCCACCACCGAGGTTGTCACGGATGAATAATTTTATTAATTATTTAATATTATATTTATTTATCATCTATCCATACCTCCATTAATTCATTCATTTATTCATTCATTGATCCGTGCATTCATTTATTCGTTCGTTAATTAATTAATTAATTAATTAGTAATTAGTTAATTAATTAGTTAAATTTTTAATCTGGTGTTGAGTTGGAGCGGTGACTTAATTAAAATAAATGAATTTTGCATTCAAAAGACCTCAACGTTGTCTAAAGGCAACCAGCAACAGCCACAGCAGTCTCAGCAACAGCCTCAGCAGCGGCCTCAGCAACCACAGCAGCAGCAGCAGCAACGACGACAAGAGGACAATATCAACAAGAAAGCCGGCTCCTCTGTTCCCAAGCACAAATTCTACGTACTCTATCGCAATGCCAGTTTCCCCACAGGCAACGTCACCCTCATCACCACCATCATCGTCGTCGTCGTCTTCATCATTGTTACCTCAAACATCATCATCATCATCATCTTCATCATTTTCATCATCATCACCACCATCTTATTTAACCAAGGCACCTACACCACCAATATCATGGTCATCTTCGTCATCATCATCATCTTCTTCTTCATCATCATCTTCTTCATCATCATCATCTAAATCACTATTATCATCATCGCCATCGTTTAAATCACCACCACCATCATCATTATTACCATCATCATCTTCACCGACTCATCCAATAATCTTTACAAGAATTTCAAGATCGTCATCATCGTTGTCGTCATCACCATCAGCTTACAAGAGAAATAACAGCCATGATGGTAATCAAAACAACAACATCAACAACAACAACAACATCAACAACAACATCAACAACAACAACAACATCAACAACAACAACATCAGCAACAACAATAATTCCAACAATCAAGATAACATCAACAACAACATTAATTCTCCAACAAAAACGCCAAGGTTACCAAAAACACTAAAACAACAACAACAGCCACAACCACAACAACCAACAACACAGCAACAACAAAAAGCAAACTTAACAGCATACAAAACCTTTAAAAGATATCCCAATCAACATCAGCTGGAATGAGGTATCAACGATCGAAATTATCCACCTCCTGAAGATAATGGGATTTGACGAGAGGAGGAAATGCTTGGAAAAATTTATGGATGAAAAGATTAATGGTGATTTGTTACTTAATATTTTGGATGAAATTTCCTTGGTGAATGACTTTGGATTTACTGGCGACGAAGCCGGGATGTTACTGGCGTTTGTTAAGAATCGTAGTAAGCTGCTCATTTACGATTGATTGGCTGGCTGGTTGGTTGATTGATTGGTTGGCTGTTTGGTTGATTGATTGGTTGGCTGGTTGGTTGATTGATTGGTTGACTGGTTGATTGATTGGCTGTTTGGTTGGTTGATTGGTTGGCTGGTTGATTGATTGGTTGGTTGATTGGTTAGTTGGTTGGATGATTGATTGGCTTGTTAATTGTTTGGTTGATTGATTGGTTGTTTGGTTAGTTGGTTGATTGAGCGGATGATTGGTTTATTGGTTGATTGATTAGTTGTTTAATTGGTGGTTTGGTTGGATGATTGGTTGTTTCTTAATTGGTTGGTTGGTTGGTTGATTGGTCGTTTGATTAGATCGTTTACCAGCTGAACGATTGTTAAGCGATTTTCTTTTATTAACCTTTAAAGAAATACGTTGTGATCTCATTTCAATTTCGAAACTTATTTCCTCATGTATGTCAACCGTAAATTCTTCTCTCTCTCTCTCTCTCTCTCTCTCTCTTCCTCTCTCTCTCTCTCTCCCTTTCTCTCTTCACTTTGATAAAAATATGAATTTAAATTCGAAATTAATAAAAAAAACTTTTCAAGAGAAGGTTTTTTTTCAATATGTAATTAAAACACTTTAATCATTAATTAATCAGTCAGTCAATAAATTAATTAATTAAAACTAAAGAAAAAGATTTGCTAGTAAATGTAATATACGAATATATGGGTATAATGCATATAAATATTTAAATATATATATATTTATATGAAACGATATATATATATATATATATATATATATATATATATATATATATATATATATATATATATATATATGCGTTTGATATACAGTTGATATATAAAAACACTGTTATATATTCATATATATATTATATATATATATAGTGATAGAAAGATCGTATTAATTATTATCCTTTTTAGAAAATATTTGAAAATAAAAAACTTTTCTTGATTAGAATCATTGCAGACTAAACTATGAAAATAATTACAAAGAAAATGACAAAACCAGAGATTGATAGATGGATGGATAGATAGACAGACAGAGAGACAGACAGATAGATGGATAGAAAGAAAAAGAGAAAGAGAGAGAGAGAAAATATAAGAGAAAAAAGTAAACAAGGTGAAAGAGCGAGGGAATTTTAAAACTCAATATAGGCAGACATCTAGCGCATATCTTATCTTTAAATAGGTTGGACAGAACCCAAATCACCTATATAAAATGCATGCATATATATATATACATGAAGCTTTTTATAAAAAGACATACACACACATACAAACAAACAAACAAGCAAACACATACAAAGACATACATAGACGCACATGATGACACATGGCAAGAACAACGGAGCAAATGCAAAACGTTTCATAAACCGCTAAGAAATGCACGCGCGCGCACAGAAAGGTATATTGTGAGATACACACACACGTGCACACACACACAAATACACACACATATACACAAACAAACACACATACGTTAAAAATTCATGATATATTCTTCTTCGTCAATATTAGGCAGATTGATGTTTGGAATGCCATGAAAAATGTCTGCAAAATTGAAACCGTCTCCAGCCAACATCGGGTCAATTATGTTGTAATTAATAATAATACTGTTACTATTGTTGTCAACATCATCACCACCATCATTATTTATATCATTATTATTATTATTATTATTGTTGTTGTTGTTGTTGTTGTTGTTGTTGTTGTTATTATTGACGAGGTTAGCTACTGATAGAATAAACGGACCATTTGGCGACGATGACGACGACGATGAAGATGATGACGAAGGCATATATGACGACGACGATGATGATGGTGATGATACTGTTAGTGACGATGCTGATAACGATGGCCTGTATGATGATGATGATGATGATGATGATGAAGAAGTAGTTGATGATGATGATGATGATGATGAGAATGATGGTAACGTAAAACCACAAAGAAACTGGGACGTGGAGTTATTTAATGGTGGCAAAAATAAAAGCGACGACGACGAAGACGATGACGATAATGGTAATGATAATGATGGTGATAATGGTGGTGATAATGGTGGTGATAATGATGATGATATAGCCCATAATGGTGATGATGGCGATGAGGTTGTTGTTGATGATGACAATGATTCCAACTCCAATCTAGGCCTCTTAGCTAGGCGGTTGCTGGCTGGCGAAGTGATAATGTCAGACGTTTCACAGGCTTCAAAATTATTATTGTCATTATTGTAATTATTATTATTAGTATTATTTTTGTTGTTGTAATTGTTAATATTATTATTATTATTAGTAGTAGTAGTAGTGGTAATAATATCATCATCATCGTCGTCATCGTCCTCATCATAATCATCAGTCATGTCGTGATTCTCTAACAAGTGAGTGAAAAAATTTTCATTTCCGGTTAAAAAGTGGTCGTTATTATTATTATTGATGTTATTATTATTAATATTATTATTATTGTTTTTGTTGTTTATGACGTCATCTATGATGTCATCAACGAGCGACGGCGACACTGGAGGCTGGTGGTCGAGACTACAGAGGAATGAGAAGTTTCCTAAGATTATTTCTTTTGTTTCAACATCATGCCAATAGCTGTTAAGGTCGATGTAGGAACTGTCGTCGTCGTCATCGCTGCTGTTGCTGTTGCTGCTGTAGCTAAGACTTCTTATGTTGCTGTGTTCGTTGTAGTTGTTGTTAGCGTTGCTGTTGATTTTGCTTGCAGTATCGGTATTCGGAATGATTTTTTGACTATTAATACTCCTAGCATTCCTTCTACTCCTACTACTTCTACTACTTCTACTACTACTTCTACTACTACTGCTACTACTACTGCTGCTGCTACTACTGCTACTACTGCTACTACTACTACTACTGCTGCTACTACTACTACTGCTGCTACTACTACTACTGCTGCTACTACTGCTGCTGCTACTACTACTACCGCGTCTACTACTACTTTTGGCACAGCCAGGATCAGACTCAAGTGCACCGACGGTGAATTTGAACTGAGCTTCCTTTGGTAATGTTAGATTAGAGCACCGCTCTGGAAAAATATCCCGAATGATTGCATTCTGGAGGTACATTAGATGAACGTGTTTGAAGGTGTTTTTGAAGACGGTGGTATAGAGTATTGGGGAGCCTCGTCGAGTTTGCAAGATGTGTCGAAGTTTGTAGACTAGGGAGCGTTTGAAGCTGCTGAAGCTGATGACGGTGGCGTTGTCGTCGCAAATTATATCGTGGTCGCTGGTGATGGTGTTGCTGTTGATGTTGATGCTTATGTCGTTGTTGACGCTACTGTTGCTGTTGTTGTTGTTGCTGTTGTTGTTGATGGCATTGTTGCTGTCTATGTTGTTGTTGATGTCAGTAGTCTCGTTGTGGTTGATGTAGTTGTTGTTGATGTTATTGTTGACATTATTGCTGTTTATTAAGTGGTCGTCGTTGATGTTGTTGTAGTTGTTAATGTCGACGTTGTTGAGGTTTGTGTAGTTATCGGTGCTGTTATTGTCATGGCTATCAGGATTAATGTTTTGGCTGCTACTGCTACCAATATCGTCATCAATATTTTTGCAGTTGCCGTCGAAGTTAATGTTATTGTCATTGATGTCGTCGCTGTTGTTGTCGTCGTTGTCGTTGTGGATGTCTTGTCCGAGTAGTTGCATTCTTTTTTCTCTTTCTTCTTTTCTTCCTGTATTATATAAGATTTCTTTTTGTAAGTTTTAGTATGAATGAATGTATTAACATGAATGTATGAGTGTATGTATGTGTGATTGTTGTGTATGTGTGTGTGTGTTGTGTATGTGTGTGTGTGTATGTGTGTGTGTCGTGCCAATATGTGTCTATGAGGTGTGTTTGTATGAGTTTGTATGAGTGCAAATGTAGGCTCCTATATACAACCCTGGCTCTAGCAGTAGAATTAATTATTATGTTCGAAATAATTATATTATTATATTATAATAATAATTATAATTACTTGTTAATTTTATGAAAAAATTGCATTTCTAATTGATTAATATTAATCTTTATTTAATTTAATTTAGCTAACCTTATCCAAATCAAAATATTTCCATTATTATTAAAATCATACAACTTTAGTTAACACAAGTTAACATAATGTACCGTATTTAGCGCCAGAAACACACACGCACGCACGCACACACACGCACACACACACACACATACTCAAACATATATATATATATATATATATATATATATATATATATATACATATATTCAAACGTATACATAAACACATACAAACATATACAATAGTATATATCAATATACAAACACATATACAAATATGCAAGCAGTCATACACAAAATGGTATACAAGCACACAGACATTTTCACACATACAAACACACAAATATTTATACATAGACCAACAAATACACAACCATAAATACAAAACATACAAACAAACACAGAAACATACAAACAAACATACACAAAACACCAACCAAGACAAGAGAACAAACAACGTTTGAAACTATAACAAATGAAGAGAATTATTTATGTCCTACTATGTCCAATACATTCAGTTTTATAAATGCACGCCATACATGTTATATATATATATATATATATATATATATATATATATATATATATATATATATATATATATATATATATACCATACATAATTATGTGAGTTCCTTATAAATATATATGACCATAATTAACGATAGAAATTCGGTAGATTTCATAAGTTACTTTTGTATACATATATATATATATATATATATATATATATATATATATATATATATATATATATATATATATATATATATATACACACATACTACTACTGCTGTTGATGTAGTTGTTGCTACTGCTGCTGCTACTACTACTACTACTACTACTATTATTACTACTACTACTATAACTTCTAGCAAAAATTTTTCAGAGGTACTAGCTAGGTTTTTTTTAAAGTACTTTAATGCGGATTTTTTAGCGTTTTTTATTTGAGAGTCGGTTAACTTTTGACAAGTCTTGCTTCATTTTTTACTTTTTTGATTTGATAACCAACACACACATACACACATTCACACAAATACACGCATGCACAAACACACAAACACACACACACACACACATACACACACACACATTTGAACTAACATACACACACACACACACACACACACACACATAAAACAACCAAATAATATTCAATTATTTCACTTGAGTTTTTAAAAATTTTAGTTAATTTTTATAAATGTGACCAATTAAGTTCAATTAAATTTTATAAATTATTTAAATCTCTAAAGAAAATATTTTAAGAATCTCCAGTAACAATATTTTTTTCATAATTATAATTTATCAAAAAGTCAAAGCCGAAATGCCTTACTGTAGTTTTTTAAATGTGTGTGTGTGTGTAATGCATGCATGTATGTGTGTGTATATGTGTGTTTATATAAATATATGTGTGCGCGTGCGTGTGTGTGTGTGTGTGAGTGTTTGGTGCGTATGTGTGTTATTGTTTATTGCAAACAATGGAGGCACTATGCTTTGACAAATAATTTTTCAAAATAAAAGCCTGGACAAGTCTGACAGCCACATTAATAAAAATCTTTAAAAAATCTTTTTTAAGATTTTTTTTCAAATCTTACTAAACCTAACGTAATATAGTAAAATTAACTTTGGAAAAGCCAGCGAATGTTCAATTACTACAGTATGTATGTTTATGTATGTTTATGTATGTGTATGTATGTATGTATGTGTTTATGTACGTAGGTAGGTAGATAGGTAGGTAGGTTGGTAGGTAGGTAGGTAGGTAGGTAGGTTGGTAGGTAGGTATGTATGTTTGTATGTATGTATGCATAGAAGTAAGATGTATGTATGTTTGTTTTTATGTTTACACATACAATTTTATGTTTCTTTATGTGTATTTTTGTTAAATTTTTATCGAATTTCGTTACAAAGTAAAATAAACTGTCTTTGTTTGTTGACGACTCGTAAAAATATGATATAATGTTTGGCCCTTGTCAAATGCACATTTGAAGAGTGCTTCGAAACTTGCTTATAAATTTCAGTTGCGTTCTCAGTAGAGCCGAAATAAAATGACTTTTGCAGAGTTTTATTGAAGATTTTTTGTTAAAATTGTATTTAAAGCTAGGAAATAAATTGAATTAAGTTAATTTTGTTGTTGTTTAATGATGGTGTGGGCGCCAGTTTTTCTTGTTGCGTGCATTTGCTGCATTGTCGGCACCAGATCTGATGGAGGTACGTGAAGATTCTGACTTTTTGAAATATTTTAGTAAATTAAATAGAATTTTTTCATATTTTCATTACATCAAATGACAATTTTCAACTTTATGAGGAAATTGAATTAATTTTGTCCATATTTTTGGAAAAGTAAAATGAATTTTTTCAATTTTCTGTAAATTAAATGAAATTTCTCTAAATTTTTACGTTATTTAAATAAATTTTCCATCAATTTTATTTGTTAATAATTCAAAACTATAAATAAAAAATTCGAAAATATCGTTATTTTTTAGGTCTCGTTATCAGTCCCGATGTTATTTTTTTGTCTCGTTATCATCTTTCATTCTCATTTCGAGATTTTAAAAATAATTTTAACCATTACCAGTAGCCAAAAAAGCAGGCTGGTGTTCGTTCATAAATCAGTTCGAGTGTAACAACGGCTTCTGCATACTTCCTAGCTTGCTGTGCAATGGTCGAAATGACTGCCTGGACAATTCAGATGAATGGAGTTGTCGTTAGTTGATGATTTCAGATCCTCTAGTATCATAGTTTTGAAGTTCAAACTTTTAGAATTCTGTTCTTGAGGCCATGCGGTTTATAAAGTTCATGTTTAAATGATCACTACAAAGATGCAAGCAAGATTGCTTATGAGTTCAAAGTAAAAAGTTAAAGCTTTTGAACTTTATTTTTGATTGAACCATATAATTAGAATAAATTGAACTTTTACGAAGTTTAGAAATTTTGTTTTGAACTTCACAACTATGTTTCGTATCGTTATTTTCTGTGTCTCGTTGTTATTTTAGTCTCATTATGTTATATGCACATTCGTGTTTGTAGAGTACGTTAAATTGACAACTTTGGAAGAGTCGTATTAATCGTTTTAATCGCTTTGCAAGTGATTGTAAGAGAATGAATAATTTTATTTTAAAAGTTTTCTCACTGGGTTTGAATGCAAAGAGAGACCCAGTTTTTAAACTGCAAGTGCATATAAACCAGCTTGGCAAATTACAACAAAAAATAATAATACTAATGTAAAAAATTTTAAGTAAAAATAAATTAATAAAAAACATAATTATTCATCAGCTTCGGTTGAAATTTCAATTTTCACTACCCCACCACAATCAGAAAAAACCAATTCACCGCCACTGAGAACCACCCCAAGACCTTCCCAGTGCCAGTTTTATCAAATTGCCTGCCCGTCCGACGGAAAATGCATTTCAGCAAATTGGGTTTGCAACAACTATAGAGATTGTAATGATGGCTGGGACGAGAAAGGCTGCAGTAAGATAATCTTTTTTAATTTAGCATCAGTTTTAATCAATTGATTTCAATTTTCATCAGCTGATTTCAATTTTATTAATTTTCAATTTAGGAAAAATTAATTGCTGACAATATATTTTTGATTAAAAATGAATCGGTATTAGTAATAATTTTTATTTATAAATTTATATTTTTAATAAAAATACATAACCAGTGGCTAAAACCACAACTACCACTACACCCGCTTGGATGCCAGCAACAACTACCATGAACTACTACTGCCCAGCTTACTACTTTCGTTGTCGGTCCAGTGGCTACTGCATCCCCAACTACTTCTACTGTGACGGTTACAACGATTGCGGCGACTCGAGTGACGAGATGTATTGTAGTAAGTGTTTTCAAAGTTATGAACATTTTTTTTATTTATCGGACTGTATTTACTACGTTTGAGATTTCCTTATAACTTTAGCTACGTTCTTAGCAGAGATGAAATAAAATGGCTTTTGCTAAGTGTTTTGGAAGATTTGTGACTTTTTTTTCACAATTTTTTTAATCATTGCAAATAATTTTAAAAGTATTTCAAAGGGATTTTTATTGATGCGATTGGCTTTGTTAAGTGGAAGATTTACTCGTATAAATTTGGGTAAATTTGTGGCTCTCTAGCACAAAAACTGTTGATTTAAATTACACGCGAACCATCATGCATACATACGTACTGAACTAAAATTAACTTATTTGCCAAAATGGAAACTACATCTGTTTAATAATTTCTAGATTTTAATAAGGCGTTTGATTTGGTCTGGCCTCAAAAAATATTGATGATTCTCGGTTAACATAAAATGTTAAAATAAAAAAATTCAAATAAAATTAACAGCCACAACAACCACAAAACGAATTCCAACTACGACGAAGACGACTTTTAACTTCTGCCTATCCAACCAATTCCGTTGTTTTTCATCAGCCTGGTGCATCTCGGACGACCGCCTTTGTAATGGAGTCCAAGATTGTCCTGACAACAGTGACGAGTGGAATTGTCGTGATTAATTCAATTTTTTTTATTTCAATTTAGCATGACTAATTTAATTTAATTTGACTTATTTTAATTGATTGCATTCAATTTAATCTTAAGAGATTATGTTAAGGTTTGTTTTTGCCTTTTTGAAAATGTATGCTAGCTTCGTGGAATATAAAATATACATAGTTAAGGTGCATGAGAGTAAAAATTTGATTTCAAATACCAAAAAACAGAAGTTCCTCGATGTATGTAAGTTTTGAAAGAACTTTGGAAATTTAGTGCACCACTTAAGAAGCTAACTTGGAAGCTAAATTGTTATACATAAAATAGTCAAAATGAGAGCGCTAGAACTTTCAGTAGAATGCAAACTTATAAAACAGAGCAGAGTTATCACTGACCATAAGCTAAATATGCATTAACAAAACGCAGAAATCACCCCAAGTGCCCCAGTGTCTCCCGCGAACTACCCCCCATGCCTACCTACTGAAATCAATTGCCCGAACAGTGGCAAGTGCATTCCGATTACTTATTTGTGCGATAACTACAACGACTGCACTGATGGCTGGGACGAAATAAATTGTCGTTAGTTTACAAATTTTGTTGTCTTGTTACTTTTACGTTTTAATTTTTTATAATTTTTAATATAAATTTAATTTTGTGCATTAATATTTAAGACAAAGAAAAGAATAAATTTTTATTTTCTGCTTTCTGCCCACAAACACACCTCATGCACACACGATGGGATATCGACGGTGAGACTTTTTGTGAGAGAATAAACATAGTCTCGATGAATACCAGACAAGTCGGGGGACTGTAAAAATTACAGGCAACAAACATCCTAGCTCATCGAGTCAGGATTTCATAGCCATCCTTGATTAGTATTTGTCCGTCCTTTGACAGCACCGGAAGACTACCCAAACTGCAAGGACCAAACACTGCTTTTAAATTTCCATACAATGACTTCATATTTCTTTGATCCGCCGCTGCCTGCAGTTTTCCAGCTCTGGCAGACCACCAAAATTTTGTCCTCTTTTAAGCAATACTAATAGCTTGCGTGAAACGTGTTTTCTTTACGTTATTCCTTCTGTTGTTGATCCACTGAGTAGGATAACCAGCCAGACTGGCAGGGCTGGCTGTCAAGGTGAGGCAATGAGCTATCTTTTTTAAGAAACCTTTTACAGTGTCTCCTTCATTTAGAGAAAACAATGCATCAATGAATAGGACTGCTTTGTCACCGTGGTAGTATACGGGCGTACGGGCGTTACTCTAGCTCTCAACAGTGAACGACCATTATGCCAGGGTCGCTTACGTCACACACACACACAACACACACACACACACATGTAACACACCACAAACAACACAACCACACACACAAAAAATGAATAGCAATGAACCGTCCTACCACACGGAAGAATCCTCTATGCCCAGTGAGAAAAGCTCGTTGTCTGTCTGAGATAACATGCATCGACCAAGCTCTCGTTTGTGATGGCCGCCATGAGATTAACTGCGACGATGGTTCTGATGAAAATAACTGCTGTATGTTCATTATTTTTTATGAAAATGAAATCCCTTTTAAAATATGATGGTAGTTTTATGTTTACGCGATAATGTCGTGGCTGTTTTAATATTTCATTTCGAATTTCCTCACAATCCTCTATTGAGTATTTCATAGAGGTATCAGTAGCAATCGCACGGTGGACGTGAATGCGAGTGAATCTAAACATCACATTGCATGGTCACGCTGGCCAAAGTATATTACAAATTTCATTGCTGTTTTTTGTACGCTATTTTAACAAATCCAGACAACATGTGTTTAATTAATGCTGGGATGTGGTGCTTCAATATTTCCCAATGTGTCTGGCCAGAAGACATCTGCGACGGGGTTAAACATTGCCCGGATAATTCCGATGAAATGAATTGTGGTTAGACGGAAACAGTTCATATTTTTTTCATTTAAATTTGAAAATGAAATAAAACGAGTAGAAAAAGTTTTTAATTTAACTGAAACTGGTTTAAAGATTTTTGGAATATTTAGAATATTACTTTTCCATATTCCATTGTGGAATGTTTATCAACAGGATTCCTTTTGCATTCTCAAATTTTTACGAGCTGCTCACCCAATTGCGTGATGAAAGAGATGAAAGTGCCCTGGTGCTAATTCATGATGAGCCCATTTTAAAAATTGTCTTTGCACGCCCAGTCAAATAAAATAAGTAGATGAAAATTAATTGTAACAAAAAATTTAACTAACTTAAAATGAAACGAAGCTTGCCAGCCGCACCAGTACAAGTGTGAGATAAGTGGGGAGTGTCTGCACCGCAGGTGGCTGTGCGACGGCATCAGGGACTGTCCACAGGGGGACGATGAGTCTGCATCCGTGTGTCGTTAGTAGTCATCTCTATTAGACCATCTTTTGCAATCTTTTAATTCCGAAACGGTTCGATGGCTCCGTAATGAAGAATTCATTTTAAAATTAAGAGAACGATGCCTATTTTTTTAAATTTTCAGCCCCATGTACATCGGGTCAGTTTAAATGCAGGAAGATTAATTTGTGCTTGCCCAATGAATTCCAGTGCAACGGAGCGAATGAGTGTTCGGACATGTCTGATGAACAAAATTGCCGTTAGTTGCACTCGTACACATTGATATTTGATTTTCAAACTCACGTGAGCTTTATCAGTTGTGTCTAATTAGTTTTCAAAGTTCTTGAAACGAGTTCATTGTAATTTGAAAAACCTCGCAGTAACTGTAGGCAATTCAGGTTTCTTGAGCATCACTTACAGAGGACAGCCTGGTTACCTCGTGTGCGCCGATGGCTGGACGAATGAACACAGCAATGCCGCTTGTAGGAACATGGCATATAGGTGAACAGTTAAAGTTAGATAAAATCTTTAGCTCATTATTTCTGATTAACAAATTTAAAAGGAGTTACTCTAGTTGGTCGAACAACGCTCTACAATACACTCCGAATTCATTAAGATTGGAAACTGGAAACTTGGCTGTTGGATATAAGTTCCTTTCCAATTTCAACCCAACGTATGATGTTTATTTTATTTCACCTCTTCAATGATTTTCATTGGAAGTTTTTTTTGAACGTAGAACAAACTGTCCAAGCAATCGCTACATCGGACTGATCTGCAATGCTCAAGGTTTTCAATTCCCATCCATTCATTATTAGTTTTCGTAAAAATGCTGCTGCCAATGTAAGTACATCATGAATTAGGACTAACTAAGCGGGCATTAATTGAATGCACACGACAGAATGCGGCAAGCGAGACGCCTCCTTCGATCATAAAGATTCCTTCGTCATAAATGGAGACATCGCCAAAAAATCCGCCTGGCCCTGGTTCGCCCAGGTGCAGGCTTCTATGATTGAAAAACCAGGTTTTGTAAATAGTTGTGGAGGCAGCATTATGAACGAGAGGTGGATTCTGACTGCTGCTCATTGCGTGTGGTAAGTTGTTTCTTGCCGCTGCTACTCATGGGATCTGAAATTCAATAAAATTAACAAAGTATTTAAAATAATTATGCACAGGGGTGCTAATGGTTTGCGTCAAATAAGTGACATTAGCGTTCAAGTTGGAACGAACAAGTATTTTGATACGGACGTTGCAGTACTTGAAATTGCAGATGTAAAACTGTTCCAATATAACGATGCCACTATCGATAACGATATCGCTCTATTGAAGTTATCTAAGCCACTGACGTTCAGCAAGTCAGTCCAACCGATCTGCCTGGCTGATCAAAATACTTTGGAGGCTTATGATGTGTGTGTAGTTGTTGGACATGGAAAGACTGACCCAAGTATGACAAAACACCATCCGTGCTTGTTACATTTTTATCTTAACATAATTGTTGGCTACATAAGATTTAAAAAATGTAGAGCTGAAAATTACATGCGTTAACTTGTTAACTTAGTTGAAGAATTAATCTACACCTAAGTGTGCTGTAAATTGATCGATAAAATGCGTTACTTACATGAAGTTTACAAAAAATTGCTTATTAACTTGAATTTTTAGCTGAATATGTATTAAAAACATTGCTTAAATTGTTCAAATAGTTAAAAATCTATACGGTTATTATTGAAAATTCGTTGAACAATGCACGCCTGTCGTTTCAGCAAACGGTCAGTATGACAGTATGTTACTGAGAGAAGGAAAAATGAACATGATGACGGAAGCCGAATGTAGAGCTATTTATAGTAGTTCGCCAACCAACCCTTTTCTAACCTACGACAAACGATTCTGTGCCGGGTCACTCCCGTTAGAAAAAGGAACGACATCCTGTTTGGTAAAATAAAATAAACTTAACAATATTTTTACTCGAAGTTACAGAACTTTTTTATTTAAAGACTGCAACATGAAAATGCAATTTAGTCAGATATTTATGCATTTATGTGTTTTTGTCCTAAGAGGATTTTGTTAGATTAGCTGAAGAGCTTGCTGTTCATCAATCAAACAACAGGGCGACAGTGGAGGACCTCTGATGTGCAGAAATCCCAGATTTCAATGGGTCCAAGTTGGAGTTGTCAGCTACACCTCTGGTAGTAATATAAGTGGTGTTGTGGCATGCAATCTTGCGGTTTTCACCAGGGTCTCGCATTATTACAAAGCGTTGATGGACACCGTGATGTGAAATTTATCTGTAACTGCCTTGAGGATTGTACGACTTTGAAGGTGCAATGAATCAGCAGTGAACTAATGAAAATAATTGCTGAGAACATAAAAACATAATTTAATATTTTGTCATATTTTAAAATTCAGCGTTTAATAATTAATAATCTTTTTAAAAACATTTTTAATACTGACCATTATATGTTTTCTAACAGTATGAGACAAAACAATGATGGTTTTTGCTATTTAACGAATGCTTTGTGTGCGGTTTAATTTTATTTTAAAGTTACTAATTTTAAAAAGTAATTCTGCCCCGAGTTTTTTTCATCCTGAAATTGTAAAATATTGAATTAAGCGTTTTAAATTCGTTTCAACGGCATCACAATCTCATTGAGACTAAATTTGATAGACATTCTTATCAGCAGTCATATCCGAAATTGTAAAAAATTAACCGAAACCGAGAAATACTCAAAATCGAATAGTTTTTAATTTCCGTGTCAAAGTAATTTAATTACATTTCTCTGAGGTGAAAATGTGTAAAAATTTGCCGAGAAGTTTTACTGTTTGCTCCTAGTAGATTAACAGTGTAACATAATTTAAAATATACATACATACACACATATACATATATACAATACACATATGTACACACACATACACATACATATACGCAATGTACATCACCACAAACACACACACACATACAGACAAAGAATTGAATTACTTAAAATAACTGCAGTTTTATGATTTACCTGTTTAACGTGCGACTGATTAACGTTTGCTACTACTATGTAAGATTTATTAAGGTTTCAAACTTTTGTGCTACTGAAACACGCTGTTTGTGTGTGTTTGTTTGTTTCTCTCTCTCTCTTTTTCTTTCTCTTTCTCTCTCTCTTTTTCTCTCTCGTTCTGCATGTGTGTGTAAAAGAAGATTCGTAGCATCTATTGTCTGTTATTTGCCCGTGTTAAATATGATGATAATAATATTAATGCGGTATTGTTATGCTGACGTGGCTTTTGCGTTGTTTTATAGCATTTTAAAAATGAGTGTGCACGTATGTTTGTTTGTATGTATGCATGTATGTGTGTGTGTGTATGTATGTATGTGTGTGTATGTTTGTATGTGTGAGTGTGTATGTGTGTTTTTAGTTAAGTGTCACTTATGACTTAGTATTTTACAGGTTTTATATTACAGTTTGTTCCAGAAATTACTTTTCTAAGACTTATAAAAACTGCAAAAATTATTAAATCAAGAAAATTGAAAATTCTACCTAAAAATAATGGTGACCCTGATGAAAATTTTGATGATGGCTTCTCTTATAAGTTATGTAGCCCTAGTGGTGGATTCGTCACAACGTAAGCCAGTTATTTTTAAATTAAATTTATTTTCGAATTAAAATTTATATTTAATTTTCATATAAACGTATCTACATTGATGATGACGACGACAAAGATGACAATGATGATGATGATGATGATGTAAACGATGATGAAGATGATGGTGATGATAATGGAGATTCAGAGGCCTTTTGATAATGCAACAAATTTTCACCCAAAATTTCAGCCCCATTTGTAAAATTTTTTAACAAATGGGGCTTGTTTGGTCAAGCTGTCTGGTTCGTGAAAAAGGAAAGGGGCGGAAGAATTGAAATGACCACCAACCTCCCCCTATGATCAATTGTGAAATATTTTCAAATAAATTTTCATTGAAGGGCCATGCCCTAGCAGCATGTTTAGATGTCTGGATGGAAGGTGCATAACGAAGAAATGGCTATGTGATGGATATGACGATTGTGGCGATGCGGATCGTTCAGATGAAGATAAGAGAAATTGCCGTTAGTTTGAATTTATAAAATTTTGTGAAATATTTTATTCATTTATATATTCATCCATCCATTCATCCATCCATTCATCCATCCATCCATCCATCCATCCATCCATCCATCCATCCATCTACTCATCCATTCATCCATCTATCCATCCATCCATCCATCCATCCATCCATCCATCCATCCATCCATCCATCCATCCATCCATCCATCCATCCATCCATTCATCCATCCATCCATTCATCCATCCAGCCATCCATCCATCCATCCATTCATCCATCCATTCATCCATTCATCTTAATAAGTTATTCAATTCATCCATCCATGCATTGATTCAACCATTTATTAATCACTCTAATATATGAACAGATTTCCAAAAGATAAAACATAATTTCAAACTTAAAAACTCACAGAACAAACAACATCAACAACGACCCATGCAACTCTGCCAACAACAACACCCAACAAATCCGGCTGCTCACCTGACAAGATTGTCTGCCCCAACACAAAGAGATGCATATTCATGAGCGACATCTGCAACAATCGCAACGATTGTGGAGACAACATGGACGAGATGTATTGCGGTTGGCTAAATTCGTTTTACAGCTTCCAAAAGTTTTGTTACTTTCCGCTAAATAATTTAATTAATCTGTAACAAAATCCTACCATTTCATTTGTTAAATTCATCTTTAACAATGAAATCGAGACTTAACTTTGCCCTCGATCGAATCCAGTCATCATTGCAATCTTAACCATTTTATGAGAAATCTACGTCACCCAAATCTAATCGTTTGAATGTACTTTTTCTACATAAAACTCTATCGCCGAGATCATTTTTAGAATCTTTGCATTGTTACAACAGGCACAACAACACAAAGAGTTCTGCCATGCGGTGCGAACCAGTTCACATGTCCGTCGGACAGAAAGTGTATCGACAGCAGGCTTCTGTGCAACGGGGCTTATGACTGCGAAGACAGATGGGACGAACAAGGATGTCGTCAGTTGATGTTTCGTTCTAATTTTTAATAGTTACATGCAGTGGCGCATCTATTGGGAAGGCAGAGAGGGCCTAAACATTGTCAAAATTTTGCTCCCATCGTAAGAGTTGTCTGGATCCGCCACTCCACTGGTTACATGTTCCAAACAACAAACGACCTAATTTTGATTTGGGTGGTGTTTTGTTAGCCCTTAGTAATTAAAATTCGTTGTCGTATGGCTGGTTTTAATTAGCTGATTAAATGGAGAGCAGTTTTTAAATATTTTTACTGTTAAATCAAAATGTTTTTACCAAAACTTCGAAACGTAAGCGCCGACCACCAGTACGACGACTCGTCAGCCACCGACAACCACAACAGCCATGCGTCAGTGTGGTCGTAACGAAGTCCGCTGTTTTGGCGGCACCAAATGCCTTTTGATTCGCCAGCTTTGCGACAACGACATGAACTGTGGAGAATCAGAATGGGACGAAACTAACTGTCGTGAGTTCACCGAAAATTTTAATTCATTTCTATGTTAAATTTTTAAAAATTAACAATTTCATCAAAGCAAAATGCTCATACAGGGCAATTCACTTTTACGAAATGCTCAAATTTGGCCAGATGGTGTAATGGTCACCAGTTCGAACGCAAGACAGATCCTCACCTGCCACATGCAATGTGCGGATGTTGCTATCTTGAGATATAACCGAGAGAAAATAGTAATAAACATTTTTATAAATCACTTTTTAGCGCAGTTATTAATTCAAGCATGCGATAACGTCGGTGGCATGATGTGTTACAACACCACCAAGTGCGTCTTGAAGGAGGAGATATGTGATGGCTACCAAAAGTGTCCTGACAACTCAGATGAAATGAACTGTCGTTAGTTTTTTAAATGAATTTCTGTTTATTTAGTTAACTAATTATTTAATTTGTCAATTTGGGTTTTTAATAAAATTTAGTTCAATTTATTCAATAATTCTAGAAAATATTAGTTGAATTGAAATCAAAAGTGAACGTTTTGCGTTTCATAATAATTTTGTGAGCTAAAACGAATTTGTGTTGCTAGAAGTTCTTACTTTCATCTTTTGTAGAATAAAAAATCTTTTGCCTTTTCTTGACGATCCTACTCTTCTCCTTCTTGTTACTTCGTTAGTCTTATCTAGGATTGATTATTGTAACTCGCTCTACTATGGTCTTCCTGATTCTATAAGCAAAGCTTTTAACTTAAAGCTTTAAGCAAAGCTTTTAACTCTGCTACTCGTCTAGTTGCTCGTGCCTGCCCCTTTCTTTTCTCATATATCTCCATATCTTGTTCTCTGGCACTGGCTACCTATAAAATATAGAATAATTTTTTTAAATTTGCACATATGTGTATAAGTCTCAATCTAAATTATTTCCTAAGTACTTATCGGATATATTAATAGAACCTAGACGCCCCGGTTTAAGATCGTCTTCTTGTTCTCACTTCTTCTTAACTCGTGTTAAACACTTGTTTGCTAAATTTGCATTTGTTTATCTGACCCTTTTCTCTGAAAGTCTCTACCTTCTTCTTTTTTAACTTTCTCCACCAATTGCGAAGTTCAGAGCGGATCTCAAGACCCATCTGTTTGCAAAATTCACTGAGGAGCGCTGTTTAACATCGCCGAAATAGCATTGGTTGATTGTTGGATTGATTGACTTTAAAATTAATTTTTAGTGGATATAAAAACACTAACACACACAACAGAACACACACAAACAAACACACACGCTCACAAACAGACACACACACGCACACACGCACGCACATAAGCTTGCCAGGACTACCAGTACAAATGTGCAGTAAGTGGAGTGTGCATCAACAAGGGATTGTTATGTGATGGTATAAAGGATTGCTCCCAAGGAGAAGATGAGGATAAATCAAAATGTCGTCAGTGCTTTTGTTGAAAATATTTTCATCAGTAAATTTTTTTTTCGGAAGTTTTTTCATTTTTCGTAATGTTTTTAATGTCATTTTTAAGGTTTTAAATACGCAGAAATGCTCATTGCTTAACGTCGAGAAGTTATGTAGAGTAAGCTTTGAATAAAAGATAAAAAATTTCTCACGTGCAGTTGTTTGAATTGAAAAATTTCTATTCTATGAAATAATTTTACTTTCAGCCCAGTGTAGGGCAGACCAATTCAGATGCAAGAAATCAGGGATGTGCCTACCGAGTGAAGCTCAATGTAACGGTACATCCGAATGCTCCGATATGTCCGATGAACTCAACTGCTGTTAGTCTAGTCAAAATTTTCATTTTTTTTTGCCAAAAATTAATTTTATTTTATCTGAATTAATTAATTTTTATTACAAAATTGGATAGTAAGCATGGATGTGTCAGGGTTGTTGAGCAGCGTTTACAAGGGCCAGCCTGCTTTCCTCATCTGCGGCAATGGATGGACCGATCAACACAGCCATGCCGCTTGTAGGAACATGGGCTATAGGTGGGAACAGATTTTATTGACCAAAAAATTTGCATCCTTTTTATAAATTTAACAAAAATATAAAATTATCAAAACCGCAGTAACAGTACACGGACAAATATTGTGGGGTACTCAACCGCAAAGGCTCTAACATTAGTGAGCGAGGCTCTTTCAACTGGTTATCAATTCATGTCCAACTTTAAATCTACGTATGTTGTTTTGTTTCTTCCTACAGCATATAGTCATCAAATTTTTAAAAAACCAAATTTGTTCAAACAACAGACCCAACTGTCCAGACAACCAAGTTGTCCAATTGAGCTGTTACGTTCAAGGTAATTGGTTTCTCAATCCTATTTCAGAAAATACAAAAATTTATGTTTTTTTTTTTTATAACCTAAACAGAATGTGGCAAGCGAGATAGCTCATTTGATTACAAAGATGCGTACGTTATAAACGGCAACTTCGCCAAGCAGTCTGCCTGGCCCTGGTTCGTTCAAGTGAAAGCCAAATTGAAGGTTCTTTCCAGTTCTTGCGGAGGTAGCATCCTTAATGAGCAGTGGATTTTGACGGCGGCTCACTGCGTCTGGTAAATGTGGTTTTCATTGTTGAACGATTTGTTGATTAAACAAATTCAGATAACATTTGACACGTATTCGTTGTTTAGGGACCAAGATGGCATTGTAGATAGCTCAAACGTGGATGTGATAGCGGGCACAAACACTGCGTTTGATCCGAATAAGAAAATGATTAAAGTTCAGGAAATTAAAACCTTCCAATATAACGACGAAACAGTTGTAAACGATTGGGCTCTTTTGAAACTGGCAGAACCCCTGACGTTCAACAAGTCAGTACAACCTATCTGCTTGGCTGACCCCAACGTTGTTGAATCCTACGATGTGTGCGTTGCAATGGGTTACGGACGCACCGACCCGTGTAAGTACAACCCCAAGGTTTTTAGCTAACCATTCAACTACGTGAGCATGATAATTGAAACGAGCCTTTAATTTATTTAATTAACGATGTGAAATCCTAATTGGTGCAGTCAGTGGTTATGCGAGTAAACTGCTGAAAGAGGGCAGGATGGATTTGATGAGTGCTTCCGAGTGTGAGTCCAACTTCCAAAACGCCCCCAAAAAATGGAAGCACCCCTTCGACTACTACGTATTGTACGATAGGCAGGTCTGCGCCGGCCCTACACCTATCTACAGGGGGACAAACATTTGTGAAGTACGTTTATTCAGTTCGATAAAATATACACATGTTATAAAAGTTGGGAATAAAAATCCAACTTCTGAATCCGGATACGAATCCGGATTCAGAAGTTGGATTTTTACGGTTTTGAAGTTGGATTTTTACGATTTTGAATCCAAGTTCACATGTAAACAACTTAAAATTGATTGTGCTTTCAGAATTAAATATCATCTACGACTCGACTATATGTATAAATGTTTGACCATATTTACTAAAAATCAGGGTGACAGCGGGGGTCCATTGGTTTGCAGAAACTCCAGATTTCAATGGACTCAGGTCGGAGTGGTCAGCAGGAGCATGGATTTGGAAGTCTCAGATTGCCACCTCTCCGTGTTCACCAGAGTCTCTTATTATTATAACCAGCTGATGGCCGCTATGAAGTGATTGGACGTTTCTTCTGTTGGTTGGCCCGAGTAGAGTTTATTGCATGTGTCTTAATAGTTTGATTGACACACACACACACACCACACACACGCACACACACACACACACACAAACCTTTTTTGTAACAATCTGAATGTGTTAATGTGTTATTGGATCTTTTGCCTTCGAGAATTTGAATGGAAAAATATGGTAACTCTATTCAACTTATTTTAACAAAACGAAATTATATTTTTTTAATCTACGGTCACTTTTTAACGTATTTTTTGCGTTCGTTGGTCTACCAATCACGCGAATGTGCTTTTTACGTAGTTTTTTCAATGAAATGTACCTATACAAAAATATTATTGAATTTGAGTAATGTTTAAATTAAAAATATTAATAACAATAAAATTAAACGATTAATTTGAGAAATATATCACATCTGGAAAAGAGACCTTCTTAACTGAAAAAAATTGCTCAAAACCGATATTATACGTGTCGGTGATCGCACATTTTTCAACGAATATTCGCGAATATTGAATACTTTAAAATACTCCAGTTAAGTTACCCAATGAATACTTATTAGATTCCTTTATTTAATTGCTTTGCTAGAGCATGAAAATTGAAAACTCGTTTGTTGTAGCTTCGTGTTAGCAATACAATACAAAACAACATGATGATTTACGTTCTGTACGTACATGTTACTTAATGTATATCCGCACACACGCACACACACACCGCCACGCACACACGCATACACACAAACAAACAGAATTATATCATCATGAAAACTTTAAAAACATGTGTATATATATGTAAACATAAACATGTATATTTAATTGAATGTCACTCGAAGAGGTTATAAATAAAAGATGCAATCACTGCAATCACTTCATAGCGGCCATCAGCTGGCCATAATAATAAGAGACCCTGGTGAATACGGATAGGTAGCAGCTGAAGTCTTTTAAATTCAAGACAAAGCTGACCACCCCAACCTGAGTCCATTGAAATCTGGAGTTTCTACACACCAATGGGCCTCCACTATCTCCCTGTCTTGGTCAATTTGGTCAAATTTAAGGCAATGGTCTAAATTCCATCCGATTCATATTATTCGCATGTGTGTGGTGTGTGTGTGTGAATGTCAATTACACACACATACCCCACACAAACATACACACACACACACACACACACACACACTCATACACTTGTATGTCTTACTGATTTACAAATTCAAACCGAAAAAACCTACATCGCAGATTGTTGTTCCTTTAGAGGTTGGCGTGTTCCCAGCACAGAACTGGGTCTCAAGGAACACGTAGTGACTGAACGGATAAGTCCAATTATTAGGTGCGGCGTTGTAGTTGAATTGGCATTCGGAGGCAGTTATTAGATTCATTCTCCCCTCCATCAGTAGTTGACTCGACGAATCACTAATCGCTGCAAAAATATGTGTGTTCTTGGCATATCTCCATGAGTAAATTAATTAAATGAGAAATAAAATAATCAAGTAAATTGATTTAATATTTCAATAAGATTTTTTCTAAGTGAAACAATTTTATGGCATTCTTAACGAAAGATCAAAAAATTACAAAAACAACTTGAGAGTTGTACTTACACGGATCGGTGCGTCCGTACCCCATCACGACGCACACATCGTAGGATTCAACAATGTTGGGGTCAGCCAAGCAGATCGGCTGTACTGACTTGTTGAACGTCAGGGGTTCTGCCAACTTCAAAAGGGCCCAATCGTTCTCATAGATGCTGTCGTTATACTGAGACGTTTTAATTTCTAGAATTTTAATCCTTTTCTTGTTTGGGTCAAATTTCGTATTCGTGCCTACCATTATTTCTACCCTGCTGGTGTACGTTGGAGCATTTTGTCCCCTGAAAAAACACAAAAAATTAAAAAATTTAAATTTTAAAAAATCCTAAGTTATTACACAGAAATGAAGCCTAGCCTCACCAGACGCAGTGTGCCGCCGTCAGAACCCACCGCTCGTTCACGATGCTACCTCCACACAAGGTCACACCCCAAAACAGTTCAGAGTACTTGTAGACTTGAACGTGCCAAGGCCAGGCAGACTGCTTGGCGATGTTCCCATTTATTATGTACGAGTCCTTGCGATCGAACGAGCTGTCTCGCTTGCCACATTCTGGTTTTAGGAGTGTTGATTGAGTTTTTAGTTAATTTTTGTAAAGAAAAAATTGAAGAGAAAAACTTCAGTATCATCTGAAATAGGATTGAGAAAGCAATACCTTGAACGTAACAGCTCAATTGGACAACTTGTTTGTTTGGACAGTTGGTTCTGTTGTTGAAACAAATTTGGTTTTTTAAAAATTTGATGACTATATGCTGTAGGAAGAAACAAAACAACATACGTAGATTTGAAGTTGGACATGAATTGATAACCAGTTGAAAGAGCCTCGCTCACTAATGTTAGAGCCTTTGCGGTTGAGAACCCCACAATATTTGTCCGTGTACTGTTACTGCGGTTTTGATAATTTTATATTTTTGTTAAATTTATAAAAAGGATGCAAATTTTTTGGTCAATAAAATCTGTTCCCACCTATAGCCCATGTTCCTACAAGCGGCATGGCTGTGTTGATCGGTCCATCCATTGCCGCAGATGAGGAAAGCAGGCTGGCCCTTGTAAACGCTGCTCAACAACCCTGACACATCCATGCTTACTATCCAATTTTGTAATAAAAATTAATTAATTCAGATAAAATAAAATTAATTTTTGGCAAAAAAAAATGTTGACTAAACTAACAGCAGTTGAGTTCATCGGACATATCGGAGCATTCGGATGTACCGTTACATTGAGCTTCACTCGGTAGGCACATCCCTGATTTCTTGCATCTGAATTGATTTGCTCTACACTGGGCTGAAAAAAATCATTCAAGTGGTCACGGCATATTTTCAGAGTTCCATATTTTTTAGTATTTAACAGGGGGGTGTTTTAATGTTTGACGAAGTTGATTGGATGGCGTGGGAGTCTGATGGTTGTGATGCCTGGCGTTGCTTTTGCACTGGCTGTGTGTTTGCTGCTGCTGTTGAAAACTCAGAGAAATGTGTATCAATATGAGGAACTCTGGCTATCTTTCAAAAATTTCGATTTTGCTTTTCCAAATTTGAATTACTCAAGACAACTATTTACAAAAACATTTTGGAACTCTCAACAGGTAAACTTATAAAAAGTTAAATGATTAAACACCAATTAGGACCACGAGCAACAACAGCAGTGAAACGTACAACATCTAGTCTCTTCCTCGTCTTCAGCTTGCGGGCAGTCCTTGACGCCATCGCACAGCCACTCGCGACTGATGCAGTTGCCACTCGTTGAACATTTGTGCTGGTGGGGCTGGCAAACTGGCAAACATTTGAGTGTTTGTGTTGCTAGGACTGTTGTCTTTGTCGTTTAAACGTTTCATTTTGGCAAGTTTGACAAAAGTTTTGATGTATGCGTCATTTTTTTGTTTAATTTTGGCCAGTTCTTACATAAAATTATGTTAAAAAATAAACGCTGCTATCACGTTTTTTTGTCAATTAAAAAAGAATCAGAGTTAAAATCAGACCGCAGTTCTTTTCGTCAGAATAATCCGGACATTGGCTGTAACCGTCACAGATCTTATCCTTGTAGATGCATTTTGACGTGTTGGAGCACCAGACATTGTTGGACTGCATGCAAACTAGCTTTTGAGCTGTACGTATGTTTGTTTTTTAAAATAAATTTTTATGTTTTATTTTTGTAGGAAAAGGAAATTTGTTTAATGCCCACACGATGGTGTAATATTGTTATAGTACGATGTATGTGGGATGCGTTCGCCTATCTGTATGTATAATTTGTACATGTACTCTGTGTGTGTGTGTGCGTGTGTGTGTGTGTGTGTGATAAATATTTTTGAAAAAAATTGTAACCAAACAATTAATTTTAAAAAATTAATTTTGAAAAAAATGAATAAAATCAAAAAAATGTTCATCTCACGACAATCCGTCTCATCCCAATTATCCCTACATTCCGTAGATCGATCACACACGGAAGTGACTTTGATACATTGAGAACTTCCGGGGCACAAAACTTGATCAGGAGGACATTGCGAAGTCGTTGTAGTTGTAGTTGATCGGACAGTTGTTGTTGTTGTTGTTGGTTCTAAAATAAAATGGGTTCGAAGATACTAACCAAAAAAAACGTTTTAAAAATAGTAATAACACAAAATTGTTATACACATGTGTAGAATTTTTATAACGCAATAGAACGGTTAGGCGATGGCCTGATGGTTAAGGTGCTTGCTGTTTCCGTCGCAGTAGTTGGATTCAAATAGATCACCGTTCTGCTGTTGATGCTTTTGGCAAATACTGGAGGAAGAATTTGAAAAAAATGGTTTATCTTACGACAGTTTTTTTCGTCTGATTCGTCCTTGCAGTCCTTTAATCCATCGCAGAGCCATCTTTTGGTTATGCACTTTCCGTCAGAGCAACGGAACATGCTGGGATTGGCGCATGGCTTCTCTGGTGAAATTTTTCAAAATTCTTATCTTCAAATATTTCACACAAAAAAAAATGGTTACAAATATGTTAAAATTTTCAATTCGATTGAAATTCATTACCGTATGTGTTTATTCTGAAAAATTTTTCAAAATTATATTCGCCAAATATTTGAAAAATGATTCCAAATATATAAGAACTTTCATTTTTAAGAACAGTAAACCAGAAAAGATATATCACCATAAGTGCTACCTTAATTAATACTACCTATACTCAAACTTACGTTGAAACGCTACGTCGACCGAGTAAAAGATGAAAATCATCATTATCACAACTTCTTTTGCGGTCATCATCATCAGAACTTCTCTTACGGTCATCATCAACGTCAACTACAAGCTTCACGGATATCTTAATGGTTGTTTAAAATTTTTATAAAGTTCAAGGAGAAGGCGCCTGAAATAATTGATAAAGTTTAATTGATTTAATTTTGCAATTTTTTCCAAAAAAATTGGCAATAATTTATAACATTAATTATTATTTATTAGTGCGTTATATCATAATGTTATTACATTAGGTTGATGTAATTATACGTAATGTAACATTACGTTTCGTTACATTACATCGCTTTAAATACAGGGTCGGTAGCTAAGTCAAAAATGCCTATTGATAAACTACGAGGTTGGCAAGCAAATTAAACCACCACGACTCTTTCTAATTTTAACTAAGTCTTATTGGAGAGAAGGAAAGAAAGAAAAAAATGAATGAACTAAAAAGAGAGAATTAGAGAGAGAGAGAGAGAGAGAGAGAGAGAGAGAGAGAGAGAGAGAGATGATATGAATCAATGCACTGATCAAGGCGGAAATAACTGTTCCGTCGAATCCGGTTAAAGCATGTATGTATGTATGAATGCATGCATGCATGCAAACATGCCTGTATGTATGTATGCATGTATGTATGTATGAATGTATGCGTGTGTGTATGTGCGTGTATGAGTGTGTTTGTGTGTGTATATGTGTGCAATAATACATAGGTACATAAATCTGTCAATTGCTTTTTGTGCGTAAAAATATTTTATGAAAAACGCTTTGGTCGTCATGAAACTGTGTCGTGTTTATGATCCCAAGTTATATGACTAACAATATGTACATGTTTGTTTATTTGTTTGTTTGCGTCTGTGTGTTAGTCAGTGTGTGCGTGTGTGTTTGTATGTGTTAGTCAGTGTGCGTGGATGTGTATGTGAGTTTGAAACAAAACTTTCTCTTATTTACAGATCGAAAGTGACACAACTAACAATAATTGCATGCGGTTAATGTGTTTGTGTGTATCTGTCGGTATGTTTGTGTGTATGTGTGTCTTGTACGCATGTATGTTTGTGTATATATGTGTGTGTGTGTGTGTGTGTGTGTGTTTGTGTGTGTGTGTGTGTGTGTGTGTGTGTGTAAAGTTGGCGTTAGTTTACTCATGAAAAAATTTGTTTGTTCAATGATTTTCGCTTCTTTAAAGCTTGTCACTATTTATTATTTCATTGCTTATTACATCTACTCTTATTATTATTGTTATTATTAATTTATTAATTCTTTTACTAATTATCATTATTATTATTATCGTTAATTATTATCGCTATTATTTGTTTATTTATTTATTATAAATTTGCCGAAATTTCTCAGAGTGAGTCAGGCAGTGGTCTCATTGTTTGCAGATAATCGTAATAATGAAGAGCTAGTGTTAGCAAGCGTTTTTCATTTTATGTACTACTCATACTTTCACACACGACGTACGTACACACACACACACACACACACACACACACACACACACACACACACACACACACACACGTACACACAAACACGTATTTTGCTGAATAAAAGATTGTTTCAATTCAATTCAAAATACATACATACATACGTACATACATACAAACATACATACATACATATATACACATACATACACACACAAACACACACACACATGCATACATACATTCATACACACACACTCATACATACATTCAAATTCACACTCAATCATCGTCATTGTTTTCGTTTAAAATTGTCTATGTGTTTTGTATATATATATATAAACTAATTTCGTTTTTCAGAATTTGTTGAAAAAGATTCGAAATGTTTTTGCCGAAAAATGAAAAACTAGTTGTGGAAAATGGTATCTGGGTCATTTTTTGTGTGTCGGTCGTCTGCTGCAGTTGTAAGTTTCATAATTTTATAATAATAATAATTATTATTATTATGTTAAAAATACAATTATTATTATATTTTAAATACAATTATTATTTGTGTTTATTGTTATTTTGTATTTATTTCGTTAATTTATGACTATAAAATATTTTACGATTTCATTGAAAAAGTTTGCCAAAAAAAATTGTCTGGCTGTTTAGGATTTGTTAAAAGAGAATAACAGCCCTTTTTATTTACTACCAGAAAAAGATTTCACAGTCAGTTAAAAACAGACAGACATACAGACAGACATACATACACACATACATACACACACACACCCACACATACATACGTACATACATACATAAATACATACATACATAAACATACATACATTCAGAAAATTATTTTTTGGTATAAATCAAATAATAGTTGTAAGATTTTAATCGAGTTTACATCAGAGCTAAACCGCTTAACCATCACTACACACACAGTCACACACACGCACACAAACACACGCACAAAGACATACCCACACGCACACACGCACACATACACACGCAGATTTTGTAACTTCGTGTTCGAATAACGATCGGTTGTTTCAATGTCGGAATGGCAAATGCATTACGAGAAGGTGGTTGTGTGATGGTACCGATGACTGTGGCGATAATTCAGACGAAATTTCTGATACTTGCTGTAAGTTGTCGTAATATTTTTACTCCTACTAAAATAACAACAATATATATTATAATTTTTAACTAAAAAAAATGATAATTATAGTTTTTTCCCGCGCAAAAACCACCCCAGCGGAAAATGAATGCCTGCAAGGCCAAATGCGTTGTCGAAATCTGAAGTGCCTACCCAGCAGGTATGTTTGCGACGGTGTCGACGACTGTGGCGACTACACAGATGAACTGGATTGCGGTACGTTGTGTGTGCGCGCGTGCGTGTATGTGTGTGTGTGTGTGTGTGGATGTGTGCGTGGCTGTCTGTCTGTCTGTGTGCATCTATTGCACTTTTATTTACAATGGTGATAACGATTATTACGGGGATTTCAGCGATGGGTCAATTATTATTATTATTATCATCATTATTATTATAATTGTTATAATTATAATTATTATTATTCACCCATCCACACGCAGCATCAACGACGCCAATGGTGGATTTCAACTGTTCAGCCAGCCAAATACAGTGCCAGAATAAGATGTGCGTGCCGAGTTCGTACGCCTGTGACGGGGACGACGATTGTGGCGACTTCACGGATGAACTGAATTGTGGTACGCTGTGTGTGTGTGTGTGTTTGTGTGTGTGTTTGTGTGTGTTTGTGTGTGTTTGTGTGTGTGTCTGTGTGTGTTTGTGTGTGTTTGTGTGTGTTTGTGTCTGTGTGTGTTTGTGTGTGTGTTTGTATGTGTTTCTGTGTGTTTGTGTGTAGGTAGAGAGAAAGAAAATAAACACAAAGAAAGGGAGAGAGATAGTTTGTTTTGTGTGTCTGTGTGTGTGTGTGTGTGTGTGTGTGTGTGTGTGTGTGTGTGTGTGTGTGTAGGTAGAGAGAAAGAGAAAAAACAAAGAAAGAGAGAGAAAGATAGTATGTTTGTTTGTGTGTGTAGGGAGAGAAAGAAGAGAAACAAAGAAAGAGAGAAAGATAGTTTGTGTGTGTGTGTGTGTGCGTGAGTGTGGTGTGTGCGTGTGTGGGTATTGTAAATCAACATTACGTCAATCGGGTTTTTCCATCAGATAAGGCCTGCCTCGATAAGGGCGGCCTCTGGTGTACGAACACTTCAAGATGCATCAAGAGGGAAGACATCTGCAATGGCGTCAAACAGTGCCCTGATAATTCAGATGAAAGAGACTGCCGTGAGAGGAAAACCATTTTTTTCTTCATCTTATTTATCGTTTTTTAGTTTCAAAGTTTGTCTCAAAATTTCTAAATAAGTAGAGGCCACATTAGGCAATCAATGTGAGACAGTAAATGTGCCAATAGCCAGGATGGTAGGTACCTCAATAGACACAGGCGGAATTTTTATGAATCTCGAGTTCGAATGAGTTATAACGAACTTAAATTTAACGAAAATTGTAATAAATAAATAAATCAAAATAAATAAATAAATCAAAATAAATAAATCAAAATAAATCAAAATAAATCAAAATAATGGTTTCAACCGCAACTAGCTTGCCTGCCTTTCCAGTACAAATGTTCAATCACTGGTGAATGTATACACTGGAGTTGGTTGTGCGACGGTCTCAGAGACTGTCCCCGAGGCGATGACGAGGACAAAAGCAGATGTCGTTAGTGTTGTTTCTGAGTTTAATTTATAAATTTTTTAGATTTTAACATTCCATATTTTGTAGTTTATACTTCTTTAATATTCATCAAATCACTTGAAAACCACATGAAAATTAGTAAATTTCCTAATAGTAACGAAAAACCCGTATTACAAAAATCGCATTACAACCATCCTATTCATACAAATTCATCCAATTCTCTTAAGAAAAAACCACAATTTTATCCATAGTCCAATGCAGACCAAACGAATTTATGTGCCATAAAGATAGATTCTGCGTGCCAAAGACATTCCAGTGCAATGGAACTTCTGAATGCCTTGATACGTCTGACGAAGTCAACTGTTGTTAGTCACTGTTTCTTAGAAAATTTCATTTTTACTCATCCTTTTTTACGAATTTTTACCGTGAAGTAAATCGATCGTGGTGACTTTTATGTGAAAATTTACTCATTCGTTCGTTCTTTCATTCATTGAATCGTTCGTTCGTTCGTTCCTTCATTCCTACATTCATTTCATACATGCATCCTTCAATTTTTCCAAATTTCTTCCTACACAGTGAGTTTAGACGAATCGGGGTTTCTAACGAGTGTGTACAAAGGAGAGCCCAACTATCGCATCTGCTCTGAGGGCTGGCTGTACGAATACAGCAACGGTGCCTGTCGAAATATGGGCTATAGGTAATTGGGAGGAGCTCTTTTTCTCCTGCTTCTTCATTTTTCTTTCATTCGTTGGTTTATCTTTTTAGTTCGTTCGTTCGTTAATTCGTCGTTCGTTTGTTCCTTCATGCGTTCTTTGTTTGTCCGTTAGTTTATTCATCCGTTTGTTTATTTGTTTGTTCGTTAGTTCATTCATTCATTTATCCATTCATTCACTCACTCGTTCATTCATTCATTCACTCACTTGTTCATTCATTCATTCACTCATTCATTCATTCCTTAATTCATTAATTCCCCCAATATAAAAAACTTTTTAAGTTATGGTTCTTGGACAAACACTGCGAGCAACCAACAGTTTGAAAAATCATTGATGATTGTAGATGCAGGGGTCGATGCAGATAGTGGTGGTGGTAGTGGCGGTGGTGGTGGTAGTGATGGTGGCGGCGAGGGTGCTGATTTGACAAATTTTTTGCTCTATTTGAAGCCAACGTATGTTTTGTTTTTAATATCTTTTGATTTTAAACATTATCCATCCATATATTTATTCGTGCGTTCGTCCGTTCATCATTCATTTGTTTGCTCGTCTATTCATTCATTCATTTAATTAGCCATCCATCCATCCATCCATTCATCCATCCATCCATCCATCCATTCATTCATTTTATTTTGTTCATTCATTCATTCGTTCAGGTCATACTGTCCTGGTAACGGATATATCCAATTGAGCTGCTACAATGATGGTAATTATAATGCAAAATTTTATCTCATTCATTTGTTTGGAAAAATTATTCACTCACTCACTCACTCATTCACTCACTCACTTAAAGTGATAAAAAATCTATTCATTTATTAAAAAAAATTCACGTCTATTAAATTAATACTACGTCCAATAAACTTGAAAAAATTAACTACAGACCATTTAAAAATTGACCCTAACTCAATGTTGGGCAAACAAGCTATACCAAAAAAGGGCCACAAATCTATCTTAAAAAATTCTCCCCCGGGTCGAAAAATTTTGCTATTTAAGTACATATGCGGCCCTTTAAAGGTGAAATAGTTACCGTTAAACCCTCACAGCAAAAAGTTTGCCTATCCCTGCCCTATATAATTTGAATCCAAATTAAAATAATCCCAAAAACCTCAAAAAATCCTAAACAATTCTAAAAAATCCCCAAAATTTTTCCAAAAAATTTAAAAATTCAGAGGGGTGTGGAAAGAGAGACAGCTCATTCGACAAGGTAGATTCTTACGTCATCAACGGCAACATCGCCAAAAAATCTGCCTGGCCCTGGCAAGTCCAGGTTCTGTCCACCAAGAATGGGGTGCTGTACTCTTGCGGGGGTACCATTGTAGGGGACCGGTGGATCCTAACCGCCGCGCACTGCATTTGGTAGAAAATTTGTTTTTCGGTTTTTGCCAGAATTGTGATACTACTGCTATTACTACTGCTACTGCTACTGCTACTACTATATTAATGATACAAAGTTTTCAGCAACACACACACACACACACACACAACGCATTTAAACACGCCGTGATGAACGCGAAAATCTCTTGCGTTCGAATCCAGTCGCCACGACATCAGGCTCTCAGACGCCTTAACCATTGCACTACAATCGCAACGTACTTATTAAACCTACTGAAACATTAAATTTATTTCACAAATAATTCCAAACAGGACTTATACCGGAATGATGAACAGCAGTGACGTTGATATCATTGTAGGGACGAATAAGGAAAGGGATCCCGATGTCAGGAAACTTAAAGTTGAAGCCATAAGACACTTTCAATACAATGATGTCACTATCGAAAATGACTTAGCTCTGTTGAAATTGACAGAGAAACTTACTTTCAACTCGTCAGTTAGGCCGATTTGCATTTCTAACCGTAAAATTTTGGAGGTGTATGACGTTTGTGTGGTCACTGGATGGGGACGCACGGACCCTGGTTGAACATTTGTTTTTTCCGGATTAAGTTTTAAAGATTTCTTTCTAAATTTCTGTTTTTATTTTGCTTATATCCTAAGATATCTCATGTTTTTACGATTATTATAAAGAAATAAATAACCAACTAACTGGCAAACCAGCACAGCCAACCAAACCAACCAACCAACCAACCTAACCAAACCAAACCAAACCAAACCAACCAACCAACCAACCAACCAAACCAACCAGCCAAAAAACCAATCAACCAACCAACCAAACCAACTTAGAGGCAACTAGATCCACGAGTAAGTTGTTAATGGAAGGCCGGATGAACGTGATGACTGACCTGGAATGTAGGAGCAGCTTCGTGGATGTAACTCACGAAAATGAACAGAAATTTAACTTGCAAGTTTCTTATGAGAAGCAGTTTTGCGGCGGCTCTGTACCATCATACAAGGGCGTCAATTTTTGCCAGGTATAGGACAAAAATTATAACTTATAGTATTATTTTTATAATATAATAATTTTAAATCATAATTTTCATAAATAATTATAGCTATTTTCACAATTTTCACTATGGCATTTTTTCCCAAGAGGTATTAAACGACAAACACACAGTTCATTTAAAAATACAAGCCAATAAACGAACCCAACACACACTGCATGTGATCTGGGCCACTACGACATCAGAGCCAGGCGCCTTAACCACTACGCTAAATAATTTGAATAATTTAAATACAGGGTGATAGCGGGGGACCTCTAGTGTGTAGGAATTCCCGAAGTCAATGGACGCAAGTTGGGATCGTTAGTTTCGTTTTTGATAAGTTGGGCATCATTGGGTGTGCCCTTTCTGTTTTCACTAGGGTCTCATACTTTTACGAAGATTTGATGAAGGTTATGAAGGAGGGTATGAATGGATGAATGAACGAATGAGCGAGTATATATATGAATGGATGAATGAACGAATGAGTGAGTACGTAGATGAATGTGTAGATGGATGGCTAGAAGAATGAATGATTGATTGAATGAGTGATTGAATGAATGAATGAGTAAATGAGTGATTGAATGAACGAATGAGTGATTGAATAAATGAATGATGAACGAATAGTAGGATGAATCTCCATGTACTTTTGTTAAACCTACAAGGGTATCATGTGATGTATCACATTCTAATGAGAGATGTAAAAAAAATGAACGGACGGACGAATTGATAAATGATGAAATGAATATTTTTTTCTTGCCATTTTGAAGGGAAATAGTTAGCAAATAGCAAAATCGGTTTTATTAGTAGCATTAACTGATTAGAATACAAATTAATTACTTTTGATATTTCTATGTTTTTAATAAATTAACAAATGAATGATTGATTGAATGAATATATGAATGAATAAATAAATGTTTTTATATTTTATGATATCTTTAACGCCAAAAACTTGCCTATAGGTACAACTAATTTGCTAACAGTTTTAGTAGCTTAATGACACATTTTTTGTTAGAAAAGCCTTATTTTATCCGTGGACAAGCAATCAATAGATTGTGATTTGCAAAGCGAGCTCGTCTTGTTTAATTTTCAAAATTTGAAAAAAAAAACTCAATAAAAGCCAACAAAAAATAAAATAAAATACACAAATAAAACAAATAATTCTATCGATACTCGATCTTTGATAACACTAATGACGTTGCTTTGTTTACCTAGTTCGAATTTTTTTTTTAACTAAATGAAAAGATAAATAAGGAGATAAAACCAAGCAGAAACATAAATGAAAACAGATTTTTTAGCCAATAATTTATTGAATAATTATAATATAATTATCAAATTATAATTAAATGGGTCTGCCATTCATAATTACCGCTCCGCCCTCTGAAATCCCCGTTGAAAACGTGGGGTCCATATTCGGTTGCGTCATTTCTGTTAGAATTTTGGCTTTACTCTCAACCATATGTGGGACATGTTTTAAATTATTTTCTGGCTTTTTAAATGATTCAGATTATATCCGGCCTTTGTAGCATTTTTTTAATTTAATCATCATAGCTATATTAATAAAAAGTAACAGTTGTGTCTTGTCTAGACAATTTATAACAGAGAGTTAATTCATTTTTTTATGGTTTTCCGTGAAATTTGTTAGTTTGAGAGTGCCTAGAATAGTAAATCATTCATTGCTAAAGAAATTAAATTGATAAACGAAAATTTGTATTCTCCCAAAAAAGGTTTTTTTTGCTGCGGCATTGTTGTCTGCTTGCATGGCTCCTACCTTTGTATCATGGCTGGCGTTGTCATGATGTCCGTGTTCTTTTATTTATTTATTTATCTTTTCCAATTTTATTCATTTAATATATTTATCATAATTAAATGAAAAATGATGATTATAAATGTTAATGATGATATATATATATATATATATATATATATATATATATATATATAAATAGACTACTGATACTATGATATAAGAAGTAATTATAAAAATGAAATTAATAGCAACAACAATAAAACAATTATAATAATACAAATTATATTATTTAATAATAATAATGAATTCTCCCCATTATTTTAGCATAGGTTCCTTCATAATAGTGTTCCTAGAAATTCCACGCTTCGTCACTTCTGACATTGTCCTCATAAGTTTTGCGGAGAAGAGAATTTGCGTGGAAAAAGCTATCATTTATATAATGTCAGTTGGCTGAATAATAATAATAATAATAATTATTTTTATTATTATAATGAAATAATAATAATTACACGTTCATTTATATAGCGCATTTTGAGTAAGGTTGAGAATTTGCCTGGAGAAAAAGCTATCATTAATATAACGTTCGTCGTTAGCTGACTTGGCTAGGGACTGATTTTTGGCTGAATAATAATAATATTGTTTTATTCCATTAATTAATTCATTCATTCAGTCATTTATTCATTCATTGGAAATTTAGACTAGCAATAGTGCCAATGGTGATATGCCAGGGTTTCATGGCGATCTTTGGGGCGGGTCCCGTACTAATAACGGGCGTCATATACGGGGTTATTGGAATGGCCATGAAGTAAATTTTTCCCTCATTCAGTCCATCTATTCGTATTTTATTCATCCATTCATTCATTCGTAGAGTCGTTCGTTCGTTCATTCAATCTTTCGTACATTCATTCATTCGTTCGTTCATTCATGCGTTCATTTAAAGTTTACGTTACAAATTTTCTAAATCAAAAATTAGTCTTTTATACATACCTCAGTTCAAACATTCAGTTTTTCGTTTATTCATCCATTCATTCATTTATCCATTCAATCATTTATACACTCATTCATTCATCCATTTAAAAAGCATAGATAAATTAATGATAACTTCCCGCCAAAACGTGGTCGAGAGCGAATTGCCCTGAACAAAACAAAGAATATTAAAATTATTGGGCGCTCCATAAATAAAAATGACACCTTGTTATTACTTTTGAGTTATGTTTGTGTGTTCACGTGTGTGTGTGTGTGTTTGTGTGTGTGTTTGAGTGTGTTATTTTTATAGCGCTAAGTTTTCGATAGATAAATTTGTTTCCCAGATTTCCTTTAGTTAAAAACGTTAAATCAACATTATATTTAAAATAAAATATATTTAGTTGCAATCAAACAATAAAAATAATATTAACAATAGTGGGTGAGTCGTTTCTCGTTCGATTTCCATTATTGAACTTTATAACATTTTAAACACTAATACTCAACACAACTAAGTCGCCAATTAGAATCATCTCATTATTTTATGTACATGAACAATTTCAAGTTATTTAACGTTGAGCGAGCGAGTTTACAGAAACAGAAAAGGTCCCCCCAAGAACAAACTGTCGTCCGTTCGGTAGCCGTCGTAGAAACGGTGAAGAGCGAGCAGTATGACAATACCCAAGATGTTATAGCACATTTGCATTTCAGAAATTGCGCTTCAAAAATGAGATTTGATTGGTCGATCGATTGTTTGTTTGTTTGTTTGATCGAATGATTGATTGATGGATTAATTAATGGATTAATTGTTTGGTATATAAACATATAAAGATGTTTTGTTTTGTTTTATTGAATAAAAGTGATTTCGATTTCGAAAGATAACAATGAAGACGTTGTTTACAAAGATCTGCATTTCATTTAAAATCGTGGAAAATTGTAATTACATTTTAAGATAAGATAGTTAAAAATTAATTGAGTATTTTTAAAACAAAATGCAAAGTAATGACAAAAACAAGCATTCGTTGGTTAAAATAGAAGCTAAAATATGACGGGCGTCGCGATGGTATAGCGGTAAAGTGTCAGACACTTTTATTGCAGTGAGTGGATTCGATCGCATTGAAATCTCCGTCCAACTGTGTATGTTGCCCTGTTTTTGTTGTCGTTGAAGTTGCCTCTTAAAAAATATTGAAGGGAGAATTGTGTTAAAGAAATAAATGTTATTAATTATAGACGAATTATTATTTGAGTTTAATTAAGAATTAGTTATATGATAAATTAATTTAATCAGAGTTTAATAACTCAATATAATTGTATATAGATAGGTTATATGATTACGTACGTATGCATTTTTATTTAAATTTGAATTAGTTTCGAAATTTCATTAATTCTAAACTGTGTTTATTTTGAGACTAGAGAATGTGTGTGTGTGTGTGTGTGCGTGTGTGTGTGTGTGTGTGTCTGTAATCTAGTAGTAATCTAGAAGTAACTTGAGTTTGTTAAATATGAAGAAAAAATTAAATCTACACTCCATAGCATAGCACAATTTCATATACTCTGATTGAAATTTTCGAAGGAAAAAAAATTTAGTGTACGAATGGTATTCACTGTGGCGGAGACTAAAATGCGTTCATTCAAATCTTTTGACAACCACTTTCTAATTTTTTTTGTCGAATTCATCTCTAACTCAGAGCTGTAGGGTGCATGTAATATAGGTTGGTGAAAAAAAACTTGTTCTAAACCATTCTATGCAAATTTATAGAGAAATGAAATGATGAAACTAACAAGAGGTTAGTCTCTTAACAACTTGACTATCGGTGCTACTCTGCAATTGCAACTTCGGTCGATTGCTGTGACTGCTGCCTCTCGGTCTACTGACAGGTTTTTTAGGCTTTGGCGGTTGCGCAACAACCTTGCCTACGTCCATCATTTCCTGCTGATTATTTTTCATCTTTTTTATGTCCCTAGTCCTAAGTACGCGATATTTCATCTGATTGTCTCCAATGGCCGTTACGATGTTGTGGTGGTTGTCGCTGTCAGCAGCGGACGACGACGAGACCGACTCGTCGTCGTCGTCGTCAATTCGGTAGTTGGTCGCCAGGGCGTCAAATGCAGCTCCTCGAACGCTGTTTTTTGCGTCGTTGATTGACTCGTTTTCTTCGGCAATATCCGGAAGGTAACCTCGATTTTCGTGATAGGATGGCTGGGACTGTGGCATCGGAAGTGATTTTGTTTGTTGGAGGATGGTTGGGTCGAAATTATTTCTAGGTGGGGGCTTTGGATAAGTGTTATTCGGGCTTAAATCGTAGTCGCCGAATTCGCTACTCGTCGATGGGGTAGATGAGTTGGGCTGTCCAGAGGATAAGCTAGACGTGGCGGTCGATTGGGACATCAATCTATCCTGACGAAAGTTGGATTTGGCCGGTGGCCTGGCGTTACTTTTTTTGTTGTTGTGGCCCTTTTTGCCATTACTGGAGCTTGAGTTTTTCATGTCGTATTTTGTTTTCTCCTACATTGGAATTAAACAGTATGTGTGCGTGTGTGTGTGCGTGTGTTTATACGTGCGTGTGTTTGTATGTGCGTTGTTTGTATGTGCGTGTGTTCGTATGTGCGTGTGTTTGTATGTGCGTGTGCATTTTGTAATTGAAATAAATTATTATTTGAATGATATATTAAGTAAAACTTTGCAATGATAATGATATTAAATTATTTCACTATTAAAATTCAAGCAAAAGATGTCAAGCTCTATTTTATTAATACGAGAAATTAAAACGAAAAATTAAAATCAGAATTAAAAGACACCAACCCTTCGAGTTCTAAGACCATGAATTATGAATATGAAGAGTCCCTTGAATATTTAAAAATTATGCCATTAATAATAGCATAAATCATAATAATCATATATAATTAATTATTAATTAAATATAACAATTATATTATAAATATAACAATAATTATATAATATAAATTTGCGCAGAATCGAATAACCGCCATTTCATTTCATAATTACAGCTAAACCTGTAACGAGTTGGCAATAGCGAATATGTACTGGAATGCTATAAGGTCTTTGCTGACGGAGAGAACCCCAAAGATCCATGTTAGTCCGAGTAGAGGTAGTATGAAGACTACACTCAATATTTTAACTCTGTGAATGAATGAATGAATGATTGATTGACTGAGGGAATAAATGAATGAGTGAGTGAATGAATGAATAAATGAATGAGTGAGTGAATGAACAAATGAATGAATGAATGAATAAATGAATGAATGAATGAATGAATGAATGAATGAATGAATGAATGAATGAATGAATGAATGAATGAATGAATGAATGAATGAATGAATGAATGAATGAATGAATGAATGAATGAATGAATGAATGAATGAATGAATGAATGAATGAATGAATGAATGAATGAATGAATGAATGAATGAATGAATGAATGAATGAATGAATGAATGAATGAATGAATGAATGAATGAATGAATGAATGAATGAATGAATGAATGAATGAATGAATGAATGAATGAATGAATGAATGAATGAATGAATGAATGAATGAATGAATGAATGAATGAATGAATGAATGAATGAATGAATGAATGAATGAATGAATGAATGAATGAATGAATGAATGAATGAATGAATGAATGAATGAATGAATGAATGAATGAATGAATGAATGAATGAATGAATGAATGAATGAATGAATGAGCGAATGTAAAAATGAATGAATACTGCAACAAAAAAGAATAAAAATCCTTACTTAAACTTGCTTTTTCGTTCTCGAGAACTACTCTCATGGCATATCTTATACATGATGGCCACAAAAAGCACAAGATTAATCTGTCATGATTATGTAAAAATTATTAAAAGTCTAAGAAAGGTGAATGAATGAATGAATGAATGAATGGATGGATGGATGGATGAATAATTGAATAAATGAATAAATGGATGGATGAATGAATGAATGAATGAATGAACGAATGAACGAATAAATGAATGAATGAAATGATAAAAATAATAACAATAAACCAACAGCAATAACAAACAAAGCAGGACCAACAAATGCCCATATAAGACCTGACTCTACCGACAGCCAACATCTGTAATTATTATTATTATTATTATTATTATTATTATTATTATTATTGATAGTAGTAGCAGTGGTAGAGTAGTAATAGTAATAGTAGTAGTAGTAGTAGCAGTAGCAGCACTTCAGCAACAAATGGTATTAGTAGTAGTAGCTGTAGTTGTAGTTGCTGCAGTTGTAGTAGCTGCAGTTGTAGTAGAATTAATAGTAGTAGTTTTAGAGATAATAGTAGTACTTTATTATAATTATTATTGAAAGTAATAATAATAATATTAATGATAATAATAATAATAATTTGTATTGCGACTAACGATTTATCATTCCCATATCCAACTGTTCTTGTGACAGCCAATGAGATGGCGACAATTATGGCGGGAATTACTAAACAACAATAATAATGATAATAAATAAAAATAATTATTATTATTATTAACATTATTATATAATAATAATTATGCCAATAATAGTTTGTTTACTCTTAGTCTAGCATCGCGATATGTTGGAGTACTATTTCCAAATCGGCTCTGCTGACTATATAGCAACAACAACAACAACAACAACAACAACAACAACAACAACAATGATGATAATAATAACAACAATAATAACAACAATAATAACAATAATAATTTCAATTATAACAATAATAATTTTAACTATAACAATAATAATTTTAATGGGAACATCATTTCATTTTCATCACAAATCACACGTTAAAAAGAATTGTTAATGAATTAAAATTTAATAGAAGTAAAATGGTTTTAAAATTAAGAATTAAAAGATTCTTAATATAATTAAAATATAACAATAATAATTTAAATATAACAATAATAATTATAATAATAATAATAACTTGCCCCAAGCCAGACTAATGGCGATGTTGGTGTTCCTCTCGGCCTTGCTGTCTTCGTAAACGCGTACGAACAAGCTCATAAACTCAACCCCCTCTGCCAGCATCAGGAAGAATGCCACCAGGTAAAAGTAATGCAACAATACTGCAACTGTTATACAGGCTTCCTGATGACGATGGTGATGTGGGTTATGATGATGATGATGATGGTGGTGGTTATGATGATGACGATGATGATGATGATGGTGGGAATGATGGTGATGATAGTGATGATGGTTATGATGATGGTGGTTATGATGATGATGGTTATGATGATGATAATGATGATGGTTGTAGTGGTGGTGACGGTGATGATGATGGTTATGATGATGGTGTTATGATGGTGATGATGATAACAACCAATCAAACGTTCAATTTACATTTGTTGCCATAGCTATCTGACACATTTTTTCAGCTAATTACAATTATCTAACCTAATCATCCAACCAATCACGGGCATCCGACCAACATCTCCAACCAATCACAAACGTCTGAACAACTCCTCCAACCAATCAAAAACCATTCTAGCCTTAATTTCCGTCCTATTAACGCCGGCCAAGAAGACGACATTCGCGATGATAAGAGCCACACACAAGCAAATCAGAACTTTCAAATAGTACGGTCTGAAATCTCGCCTGGTTGTCGTTTTGATTGGTCGATGGATAGATGGTTGATTGATTGGTTGAATGATTGACAAATGGTTGATTAATTGATAGATGGTTGATTGATTAAATGAATGATTGATTGATGGTTGATTGAATGATTGATTGAATGATTGATTGATAGATGGTTGATTGATAGCCATCAATTTATTGTTTATCTAGTAATTTACTCATTCATTAACTCATTCATTTGTGGATTATTCACTCGCTCACTCACTCACTCATTCAATTATACATTCCTTCACTCATTAATTCCCTCACTCATTCATCTACTCATCTATTCATCAATCATTCATCCAATCATTCATTCACTCATTCATTCTCTCATTCACTCAAAAAAAATCAGTCAACCGACATCCTCTTCAGAGTCCTCCACCTAACGGCGATGATGATGATGGTCAGTGCCATGCAGACGATCGAAATGATGCAACCGATAAATGAGATTATGGAGAGAATGGTTGCATTTAATGTATCCTGTTGATGTATGGGTGGGTGGGTAGATGGATGGATGGATGAATGAATGGATGGACGGATGAATGGATGGATGGACGGATGAATGGATGGATGGATGGATGAATAGATAGATGAATGAATGAAGGAATTGATGGGTAGATGGATGGATGGATGGATGGATGGATGGATGGATGGATGGATGGATGGATGGATTCATTCATTCATTCATTTATTCAATCATTCATTCATTCACTCACAATCTCAACATCAATTGGAGTCATTAGTAGGGCGAAGTTAGTTAGGTGTGAACACTCGCAAAAAGTCTCGTTCCACGTTGAATTATTCAACCGACAGCCTACCTGGGACCACCCATTGCTGTTTAATAATAAAAATAATAATAATAATTATTATTATTATTATTGTTATAATTATTATAATTATAATAAAGTTAATAATATTGTTACAATTATCATCAGTGTTACTATCATTACCATTATTATGATTATGTTGTTATTATAATTATTATATTATTATTGTTGTTATTATTATTATTATTATTATTATTATTATTAACCTCTTCATATCCCAGTAAGAGCAGAGGGGCTTCATTTTCTTATTAGCAGCCTTCGACTTTGTGTGATAGTAGTTTATAATCTTTATTCCTTTATTATTTCGTTCATTCATTCATTCATTTATACATTAACTCATTCATTCATACATTAATTAACTAATTCATTTATTCATTCATTCATTCATACAGCTACCATTCATTCATTATTCCTCCATCCAAATAGATAGTCAGCCATTCAGTCAATCATTCATTTGATCAATTTTCCTATAAAGTACCACACAATCAACCCACAAACACACACACACACACATACACGCACGCACACAGACACACACAGACAAACACGCACACAGACACACAAACATATCCATCATACCGTCAAGTTGTTGTAGTACATTCTGATTGGAGGATCAAAGAATGACAATGAAGAGGACGACGACGTTCAAACGACA
>NW_008705176.1:878591-900235 GCF_000326865.2 Helobdella robusta | reverse complement strand
TCTCTGCTGCAAATTAAAATTTTTATGTTTGTATGTATGTATGTGTGTGTGTGTGTGTGTGTGTGTGTGTGTGTGTGTGTGTGTGTGTGTGTGTGTGTGTGTGTGTGTGTGTGTGCGTGTATATAAAAGAGCTCCCTTAATAAGGAATGAACAGAAACAGTAATGAATCAGATACAAAAACATTGTTAGTTCCGCGAAAATAAGTGAGTCTCCAGTCCTTTTTAAACAATATCAAAGATAGAACTTGTCTTCTATAAAAAGCCTGTAAATTGTTCCAATCCACAGGTCCAGCAACATCAATATTTGGAGGTTTATATCATCTCCGGATTTATGAGCAGGCAGAAGATGCAAATCATATCATTTGATCTCAAGTCTTAATCCGACACAGATGTTTTCTTGATGAACTTGCATGCCAAATACCGTGGTGCTTGGCGAGCCATATACTGACCGAAACATTAACACAGCAATTCTGAAAATTATCCTCTTCTCAATTTTTAACCAGTGTAGTTCGTCCTAACATTGGAGTCACATGATCAAACTTTAAAAATTTTTTGTGACAAGTTATGCAGCTTGATTTTGAATTGACTGAAGTGCAGCTACTGGCTTGTCAGGTAGTTTAAAGTACAAACTGCTACAATAATCCACTCTAGATGTAACAAAAGCATGTACCAATGTTTCCACGGCAGATCTGTTGAAACAGTGTCGAATCCTGTATAATCTTCTATAATCATACTTGCAATTGCTAGCGATTTAATTTTATCTTTCATTGAGAGCCTGCTATCCAACCAAACATCCAAATTTAAGACTGTAGAAACAAATGACACCACTTCGACAACTGCTGCCATGTATCAACAGTAAGCATCTGGGTTTTACCCCGATTTAACTTCAAGGAATTGCTCAACATCCAACGCGTACGTATGAATGTATGTTTGTTTGTTTGTATGTATGCTTGTATAATTCATTACATACATACAAATACACATACATACATATATACATACACATACATACATAGATATTCCTACATACAAACATACATAAATAACAAATTTATCAAATGTATTTTGTTATTGATTTGAAAAAAAATAGCAAAAGAAAATGACCATGGTCTGGAGAGATGCAGACAATAATACAAATATATAACGGTATCAAAATGTTATCCAAATTGATTTTCATTTTTCGGAATGAGTATCGGAATAAGTATCTGAATAGTTATCGGAATAAGTATCGGAATAGTTATCGGAATAAGTATCGGAATAAGTATCGAACTTTTTAATATCGAAAATAATATCGGAATGAATACTTATTATTTTACGTACCGGAATAATTATAGAAAAAAAGATTTAATATTACTTTGTGTCTAAATAAATACGAAATTTTTTTCTAGTATCGGAATAAATATTGAATTCTTTTCGTATCTTTATAATTATCGGAATAGATATCGATATGTAGTATCGGAATAAATATTGAATTGTTTACGTATCGTTATAATTATCGATATTTTTTTTACTTTTTTAATCCATTTAGCTATGAGGAATTGTTATAACTGTAGTCACTAGCATTTCAATCACAAATTAAATAACTGAAAGCTATTATTATCATTATTAATATTCAATAATTAATTAATATATACAATTTAATTAATTTTAATTAGTAATTTAAGATTATTATACCAGAAAAAACCTTTTAACAATTTCATCATCAATATTATCCATTATTAGTTTTATTCATTTAAGTTTTAAGTTTTCTGGTATGATTTCTCTTTTTAAAAAATGACACGATCAAATGAATATATCTGTGCAAATGTGTGCGTGTGTGATTGTGTGCGTGCGTATGAGTATGTGTGTACTAATAGTATATATAAATTTGCATGTCCATATCCGGATTATAATTTAATAAACAAATCCTTTGTTGTGAATGTATAAAAATGCATGTATGTATAAAATATATATATGCTATATTGTATGTATGTATGTATGTACGTATGTATGTATGTATGGAGGCATGTTTGTATGTTATTTGCCAGCCATTTATTTCTATTGTTATGCTATGAGAAGCATTTTTGACACTCGCTATTTGCTGTTTGAATGACGCATTTGGACAGCTTTACAACTTTCTGGTTGAGAAAGAAAGAGAGGAGAGAGAGAGGAGAGAGAAAGAGAGAGAGTGTGTGTGTTTGTGTGTTTGTGTGTGTGTGTTTGTGTGTGTGTGTGTGTGTGTGTGTGTGTGTAAATGAGAGTAAATGTAAAAGAATGAAAGAATAAGAGAAACATAGAGAAAGATATAGAAGAAGAAAGACGCAGAAAAAAAAGAAGAACGAGAGTGAAAGACAGATCAAAAAAGAGAAAAAGAGATAGTGAAAAAAAGAAGCGAGAGAGTACGAAAAAGCGAGTGGAGAGAGAGAGAGAGAGAGGGAGAAAGGTGAAGTAGGTGAAAATGATTAAGTTGTATAATGATAAGTATCTGCGCTAATGTAGGGTGATGATTTTTCAAATGAGTGTTTGGTTGAATGTTCGTTCGTTTTGTAGTTTTGTTGTTATTGGTTTGTTGAAATGGATTAAAATGATTCTTTCATTTGTTCGATCGTTCGTTCGTTCGTTCGTTCATTCATTTGCTCATTTATTTATTCATTCATTCATTCAAACACTCGTTCGTTCATTCAATCATTTATTCAATCATTTGTTAACTCATTCATTAGTTAACTCATACATTTGTTTAATCATGTATTCATTCATTTTTTTATAGGTTAACGGACGATTACAATGGATTTCTTAGATTTTTGAATCATTGCTTCAGTTAAAATTTACGCACACGCACACACACACACACGCACACGCACATTCGTACATATATACATACACACACACACACACACACACACACACACACACACACACACACACACACACACACACACGTACAGTAAAAAGTTACAGACCACATAGTTGTCAGCACTATTTTTGTCTTTATGCTTCAATGAACTAACACGAATTAACAGGATTAAATTATATCAAAATATAATTAAGTTATACATACATATGTTACAACTACAACAAACGCTATTACTGCTACTTCTACGTCTACTACTGAATCTACTGCAGCTACTACTATTACTTCTACTACAGCAACTACTACTGTTAATAATATTATTCAGTAAATATTATTACTATTTTATTTCTATTAATATTATTAATGTCGTGATCTGCTTATAGCAGTCATTAATGTTATAAAGTTATATATATATATATATATATATATATATATATATATATAAAATCGCGTATATATATATATATATTATAATGTTATATATATATTATAATGTTAAATTTCTGGTTCAATTTTTCAATATTTCGTATTTTCATCATCATTTTCCAACTTATAAAGAGAACAAAGTTTCCAACAACTTCGTCTCATACAGAACCTTTTGGTAAACCCTCACCGTCTTCAATGTAGTGCGGCATCAACCGTTGGACCAAAAATTGAAGCAGGAAATTATCAAAGATGAAATGCAGGGATATTTCTCAACAATACACACACACACCACACAGACACACACACATACATATATATATATAAATATATGCTCATAATACACACACTCGCGTATCGTATTTCATTTTGCAATTATTTTGAAATTTTGCAATTATTAAAAAACAAAGAACAAAACGAAAAATAAACAATTTTTTCTAAAAAAAAGGCTTGTCTTTTCTGCTAAAGTTTATTTCATGTTACGGTCTGTACAAAAGAGATGAGTTAATTTTACAGTATAATTACTATGCAATAACCTCAATTACATAATTACTAACTTAACCGTTACTGAACAAATTTAAAAGGCAATTAGTTGGTTAACTATCCAATTTATTAACCCAATTAATCGTCTAAATCATAAAGAAATGCCATCCTGACCAAAACCCATACAATATTTACAATAATTTAAATAACAACAATATAAATGTTGTTATATTTTTAATGATATTTAATACTAATACTAATAACTAATTGATTAATTAATTGACTGATTAATTATTAAATTATCTATTTAAAATATTTATTTATTTAATTAATCATTCTTAGGCCGAACTGGTTCTTTAGGTGGGATAAATGCCTTCATTCGTTTCTCTTTTTTCTTTCTTACATTCTCCTGCTGTTTTTCCTGGCGGAAATAATTTTCCAATAAATTATTATTTTATTATAAATTAATTAAATATTTTTAATTAAAATTAACGGTTAGTGATTTAAATTATGAAACTGTAAAAAAGAAATGGAAACCATTTTGCTTTCGTTTTTAGCCTTCTTTCTTTCTTTCTGTTTTTGGAAGTATTCTCCTGTTTCCAGCTCTTTATCAACCTGATTGGCGGATGGAATTCAATGATCGAATGTGATTGGCAGACGAAATTGAAATGATTGAATATGATTGGTGGATGAAATTGTAATGATCGAATGTGATTGGTGAATAGAATTTGAATGGTTGAATGTTATTTGTTTGATTGTGTGTTTGTTGATTAAACGTGACTGAATAGTTGAATTTGGATAACTTGAATGTGATTGGATGGCTGGATTTGAATTTAAATTGAATATGATTGGCCAGTTAAATGTGGAAGATCGAGATTAACTGATTGAATTCAAATTGTATTTGATTGGATGATAATATTAATAGTCAATTGTGATTGGTTGAGTAATTGAACTAAAGTAAATGATTCGTAGAATCCAAACTAGTCGATAAAAAGTGATAATAGGAGCAAAAAATAGGCAATGAAACAAAATAACAAAACCAAAAGAATACTTTTCGTTCGGTTTGGGGTGGCGGGAATGGCGTATATTCTTTCTTTGGTTTGATTTTTTTAGGTTTTTTGGTTTTTACATTTTTGGTTTTAAATTTTGGTAGAAACCGATCCCACGATTCGTTCTTCAGGGCGGGGTCCTTTGCTAGTTCTTTCTTTATCATTAAGATCTGTTTTATGGGTTGTTGTTATTATTATCAATCAATCAATCAATTTATCAATCAATTTATCAATCAATTTATCAATCAATTTATCAATCAAACAATCAATCAAACAATCAACATACTATCCAATCAATCAAACAACATACTATCCAATCAATCAATCAACTAACTAACTATCCGATCAACTAATCAATTAATCAATCAGCCAATCAATCGATCACAAATCGGTCAATCAATCAACCAACTAACTTTAATGTTATATATCGGGTGTACATTCTTCATGGTCTCGACTACAATCTTACGGACCTGATCAGAGAATGAATGAATAAAATAATAATAAATAATCATTATAATAATAATAATAATAAATATGAAAATAAAATTAAATATATATAAATATAATAATCATAAACAATAATAAAAATAATATAACAACAATAATAATGATAATAAAGAGTAATACTGACAATCAATGTTTTTCAACATCATTCATAGTTCCTATCATCATTATAACCCAAATTTTCCTCATACTGCTACCATCACAATCATCATCATCATTATCATAACCACAATCACAATCATCATAATCACCTCCATCATCACAATCATCATCGTCACCTCTTTCAGTCCTTTCATTGGCCCAATAGCAGCAACTGTACTACCTTGTACCATGACGTAGCATTCTGTTAGAAGCTCTATGGCCTACATAGATGAATAAATAAATAAATTAATTAATTACTTTAATTAATAAATAAATAAATGAGTTTACACTATTGTATAACATAACGTGATAAACTGAGCCAGCACATCTCTGGAGCCCACCTCCCAAAATAAATAAAAATATATACCTTGAGTGTTGATCCATTCGGCCCGACTAATCTCTGCCTTCTTTTGGCAAATCTTTCTTTATTTCGGACCATCGTTTTTATTCGGATTATTTCACTCTCAATGTCATCCTCCAGTACACGACTTGCCTGGCAAAGTTTAAAGATCTCAATACTTAAAATAATTAAGATCTAATAATAGCGGTACTGGAAAAATCTCAAATCTAAACATACTAACACTGGAGCCCAAAATCTAAAAACATTAATGCCGAAAAATAAAAAACTTAGAATACTCCTAATAGAAATGCCCAAATACAAAAATAACAATTCCAGAAATACTCAAAATCTAAAAATAACAATATAGGAAATACCCAAAATCTGGAAAAAGCAGAACCTGTTCTACCGGTACACTCCTGGCCACGAGCCTTATAAAATCTCTAGCTTTGATGATGATATATGGGTCCCGAGTTTTTTTGGTAGTTGAAACTTTCATGGTGCCCTCGATTAGGTCCAGGTCGGCCCTGATGTCCTAGAATTAATTTTTATATATACATATTTAGATAGACAGACCATAATTATTAATAAATTAAATAAAAAACAAATCTAAAAATTAATTATCTATTAATAATATTGAATAAAATTAAAAATTTTTCATACTAACATGACTGGAGAGTTTCTCTTTGACGAGAGGCCAGTTCTCTTTCAGGTACTTCTCTCTATATTTTGGAAACAAAAAGGCAAATGAACTCGTGTCCACCAGACCATGGGGATAGTCTTCTTTGTTAAACTTCTCCGGTTTCCAACCTTCAGGCACTGTCAACTTTTCTTCTTCCACAGCCGAATTTTCTAGATCAAAATTTTTGGTGAATTTTAAAAATAAAAAAACAATTAGGAAAAAAATCAAAAATTAATTGACTAACGGTTTTTGTTTGTTATTTTCGGCATTTTAAATAAATTAATGGAAAATATATAAAACTATTATAACAAGCACACGATTGAAAACTTTTACACAAACTTGATATCGTTAACAAAGACAAACCAATGAACAAAGAAATAAAATTAATTTTCTTGAGATCGGGAGACTTTAAACAAGCGATTTTTCGATCTAGCGACAGGGCCGTAGCCCAGGATTGGTCTATAGACAAAACTTGCAACATAGACAACCTGAGTCAGAAATGAGAATCGTATAAAGAAGGATAAATTAAATAAGTACGCAACTAAAAACCTTGCACACATATCAGAATCTGATATTCCTAATTCTCTGACCACTTCTCCATCACTTACGAAGTTCAGAGTGGATCTCAAGACCCATCTGTTTGAAAAATTCATTGAGAAGCATTGTTGAACATCGCGGAAATAGCGCTTTAAAAGCTAATTGATTGATTGATTGATTGATTGATTCCGAGAAACGTTTGATTTAAAAAGCGAAACCACAAAACGAAACAAATACATTAATACTGTATATTTCAAAATATCCTCAATATATTTCACTAACTACATTTATTAATACGATGAAAAACGACATGATACAGATACATGACAGCGTTTGAAACACATGCTCGCACGCACACACACACAAACACACATAATATTAATAAATTATATATAAAACTATGCAATATAAAGCATACCATATTATTATACATGAAAAATCTACGTTGTATAAAAACTAATTCGTCTATATGTGAGGACAATACAACACACACATTCTTATGAATATATTTACACATATATATATAACACTATATAGACAAGTAATAACGTCACTCAAACAACAGTTATATAGTAGATAAATAATAGTTTATTATCATTAGATTATCTCACCTATCTATAATACATAATATTAAATAATAATAAAAATAATTATATAAGAATAATAATAATCTAAATAATAATAATAATGCTTAATTAAACGATTAATTTGATTAATTTGAGCGTTATATAAATCGTTAAGTAAAATGAAAAATCTAGTCACATCTATCTAGTCACAATTTGAAATGGAAATTTGGAATAAATTTGGAATGAGTGAGAACGAATTAAACATACACACACATATACACACATACACACACACATGCATAAAGAATAATTTGAAATTTAGAATACATATAGAGACAATTCTATACTATGAATAAAGATACAGCTTTCTAGATCTAACATAAAAATAGATAGATGGATACAAACAAACAAACGAACACACACACGCACACAAACATATCTATATTTGTATATATATATAAACATATATATATTTATATTTATCAGAACTTGGTCGAAACTTCAAAAACATTTTTCTCGGTTAAGCGGAATGCAAATTAACGGATACACACACACTCACAAAAACACTCACACACACACACACACACACACACACACACACACACACACACACACACTAACACACACAGAGAACATTTTTCATAACAAAAAAATTTAAGAAAAAGTTATGACGTGCGTAAAAAATGAAATAGCTATGTAAAAATAATATAAATTGAGAGATTGCAAGTCGGCAAAAACTGAAAAATGAATACTCGATTTTGTGACTGACTGAATGTGCGTGTGTGTGTGTGTGTGAGAGAGAGAGAGAGAGAAAAAGAGAGAGAGAGAGAGAGAGAGTATATGTGTGTGCGTGTGTGGCTAAAAATAAAAACAAAAAAAAGCATTCATAAATGTACGTATATACCCACTGAACAATGCAAAAAGCAAAAAATAAGCTGAAATGGTCTATGCATCGTATAATATCGTCGATTAGGAGTGAGTGACTTTGTTTGATTTCAAAAAACTCAAATATGAAAAGTAAGATATAAAATAAACTATAAATAATAATAATAAATAAGATATATGCATTTAATAGAAAATTGAAATAAAATAAAATAGATTAACTCAGTAACTCCCGAATCAAAACTTGTAACGTATCCAGAAATTTTTTTGTGGGAAGGGATGGGCTTAAAAGATGGCCCCCTAGCCAAACCCCCAAATTCAAACTAAAAATAGCACAAGACAACAGAGAATTGTCGATGACAAATTATTCTACTTAATGCCAGGGACTACAGACCGATTTCATCATTCGCTCTGCTCATTCAATCACTCATTCGTTCACCCATTCAATAATTCATGCATTCATTCATCCATTCAAAAAATATTGAATACACTCAAGCATCCCTCAATTATATAGAAGAAGAATATTTGACGGCAGTCAAACATCAAACATCTAACGCACGCACACACACACTAACGCGCGTATACGCACACACACTTATGAAATCTACCCACGCCCTTAATGAAATCCACTCTGCGTAGGAGGGTACTGCGGAGGAGGGTATTGATAGGCCTCCTGGTTGTCAATAAGCCCCGCTCTACTGATGTCGTCTGCCCTCTGCATCTGGGGAGGTAGTTGGCTGTCACCCGCCTGGGCTGTTGCCATCATTTGCTGCCTGTCGGCCCTGTCATGAATATGCAAATTAGTTAAAGTAATGTCACTTGTATGCAAATTAGTTCAGGCAGAAGTTGTAATAATATATGTATGTATTCAAATGATTTCTGATTAAGTTAAAATAAGGTTTATATATATATATATGCGTAGATATGCTAGTTAGTTTAGGTTGAAATTTTTGATGAAGTAATATTCTTGAATAACAGGCCGTTACGCTTTTAATGAGACGAACTTAGTGTTAAGATAAACATTTATACCCTAACTAATAAGCACTTAAATTGGTTTATAATTTGTTAAAAAATGTCTTTAAAATATACTCAATATTTACATACAGCTGTCAATTGCATACACGTTTCATGAAATTTCACTCAAACAAATAAATAAAAGTGAAGCTAAAACAATTACAATTACGTGTGTGAATTAGCGTGTATGTAAGTATATCAAAATATGCGCACATGTGCATGTGTTTGTGTGTACGTGCATTTATATGAAAATGTACGTGTGTGCGTGTGTAGGCCCATAAGTATGTACAGTATTATGTATATAATTAAATCTTCATACGTCCAGTCATAAGAGTGAATACTTGCATCAGTTAAAAATTCTTAATTCAAGACCTACAGACAAGATATATCATGTAACAATATTTATTTTTAAATTTCTACACAAGAAACTACCAGCATTCTATGAAGATTTTTTTCATTATTGGCAATCCTGTGCAATCGCAACTTTTTTTTAATCCGCCAGCCAGAAATGAGATTTCTTTGTCCAAGTTTAAAATATACTGAACCAGGAATGTGGGATACACATCCGTTGGACATAAAAAAAAAGGAATTCTATACATCTATTCAAAAAAAAAACTGAGGGAATATTTAGCGACAAAAGGCTCTGTTTTCAAGAATTATTGATGCTTGCCACTTTAACCATCGTTCTCTTGATGTTATAATCTATCATTAACTTCAATTATTTTAAATTTTCAGTTTGTACGATCTGGGCTATAGACAAAAATGTAAGGTGTACATCACACATTACGTAATGTGTACATTATGTAATAGGTAGGAATGCAGGGTTACTAACTACAACTAACAAGCAGGCACACACACACACACACACATACACACACACAGATTATGTCTGTCTGTGTGTGTGTGTGTGTGTGTGTGTGTGTGTGTGTGTAAGATGATGCCTGTGTGTGTGTATGCCTGTGAGTGCACCAACTTTTAACTTTGTTAAATAAACAGAGAGAATGAAAACAAAACGAATATGTAGACATAAAATGTATTCAAACTAAACAAAAATAAAAGAAAAAAAAGAACATAAGTAAATTTACATTTATTTGATATGCATGCATATGTCGATTTAATGGAATAAAATAGCATAAATTATAACAAACAAGTAAATTATATATATATATATATATATATATATATATTATAATATAACATAAAATACTAGATTTATAATACTAATCAAGTGATTGCTAATATATACATATACAATATATATGCATATAGGAATGATAGTTGTGTATAAAATAACTATATATATATATATATATATATATACGTATATATATATATACGTATATATATATATATATATATATATATATATATCAGTAAAATGCATTTATGACTGATATTGAGCATCAACAAAAAATAAAAACATAATATGACAAAATCATAATTCAATATCCAAAATTATTCCAAAAAATAATTATTAATATGCACATGAATAGGCAAATAGAGAGACAGACAGGCAGACAGACAACAGACAGATAGAAAGACACACAGACAGATCAATGAATGAAGACAGGTATAGAGAAGCAGATAGAGAGAGTAAACAAACATAGAGAGGCAAGTCAGACAAGCATAGGCAGAGTTAGACAAGAAAGATGTTAAATTAAAATAGGGACGTCATTGTACATGCTAAAATAATTGGCTGACTGACAAAATGAATCCGAAAATCTGTTAAACAAATTGAATTAAACTTAGAAAAAAATGAGCAACAATAATAGTAATATTAATAAAATATACTCTAATTTTAGATTTAAAAAAAATAACAGAAAAAGACAAAAAAGTATAAAATAAAAAAATCTAGAATAAATTAACAGTAATTTGGGTGACTATAGGTTAATATCATCATTATTGTTGTTGCTGGTGATTATTTTTATTGCTGATTGTTGTTGCTGGGGGCGGATATGAATAAATTATGATAATTAGGAAGCTAAATTAAAATTTTAGACTAAAAGGAAACTGTTATTACAGAATATTTATGTACGTATAATAAGTTGTTGGGTTGTGTTTTGTTGTCATGTTTTGAGTATTGCTGTTGTTGTATTTGTGTATTGTTGGGTAATTTGTGTTGTTGTTACATGTGTTGACGTGTGTTGCTGTAGCTGGCTCAGTGTCTATGTCTAGGCATTGTCTATAGTCTATATATTATATCAGTGTCATATGGCCTCTTGCCTATTGTATGTTGATGTTACATGGGTCGTCGTGATGTTATTGAATGCTGGAGTTTTTGATGTTAAAATTTAAGATTCAATGGAATAGTTATTCCTGATTTTTGCTGCTGCTGTGGTTGCTGCTGTGACTGCACGTTGCTGAAGTGGACTCCTTGCTCAGCTTGACTTGCTGCTGATGCTGCATTATTTTTATTACTATCAGCTCTGCCACACCATCTATTTAATTATTTATTATTATTGTTATTATATTATGTTTATTATTGATATTATTAGAGGTGTATTAATGTAACTTTGAAATGAATGAACGGATGAAGTTTAAATTTGATGGGGAAAGATGAGTAATGTTAGACCCAAAAGTTGATCAAAAGAATAAAAATATAAAAACCAAAATGAAAATAAAAAGGCGCTATATATGTAAATTTTCAATTTTAAAATAATATTTGAAATAAAAATGGACAAAATATGAAAAGCACAAAAATGAACGAATGAATGGATGGATGGATAAAAAAATGAATGAACAAATGAATGAATGAATGAATGAATGAATGAATGAACTATAAGACAGCACAATTACAATAACACAAGGTAGCACAACTGCAATATGTATACAGTGCATATAACAAACTTAACAGTCTAGACTAGACGATTAAGAAAAAACAATTAATATTAATTATTTCCATTTAAATTTCATTCACTCATTTCTTCATTCCTGAACTGATCTACAAATCAATCAACCAACCAATCAACCAGCCAGTCAGCCAACCAACCAACTAACCATCAAACCAATCAGTCAGCCGACCAACAAACCAACAAACAACCATTGAAAAAAAACTCACTTCTGTCCTACCATCATGTAGACATTCAACAAAGCAGCGCCTATCAGAAGCAGTCCTGTAATCACAGCAGATATAGAGAAACACAAGCAGAGTGGCAATATGGCTGCCCTATAAACAACCAAGCAAAAATTTCTTTCAATTTTAATTCAATCTATACATACAATATTCATATTAGCATTTTGTAAATATGTCATAACAGTAACTGCTGATGCTATTACTGTTGCTTCTGTAGCTACTACTACTACTGCTGCTACTACTTCTACTACTACTAGTAATAATAACAATACTAATAAACAGATAAATATGTAGTGTGTAATGGCCATATTATAATGATGAATAAATCAATTTTGCTGATATAACATTTACTAACTAATTAAAAAATGCTTATTCATTATTGACAATTTAAATACATTTAATAATGTTAACGATAAAAATAAATATTATTAAAATTTTTTTATTATTATTAAACTAACGCAATATATATGATGGCCTTTGGTAGGTAGGTGATCTTCTCAGCCATCTTTATGATGACAGCGAAAACCGAAAAAGCCGAACAGAACGTTTGCATTTCGATTATTAAAACAAAAATGCCAGATAAGCTGAAATTTAGAAAATAATTTGAAGAAAATTAGTAATTGAATAAATTATGTTAGTTGCCTAATCTTAGTCTGTTCAGTTATTGGATCTAATCATTTCAGTATCACAAATAATATAATAAAAATAATAAAATGATATTAAACAAAAAAAATTAATTAATGCTAACATCATTAGGATTCCAGCTATTATACAACTCAAAGAGAATGAGATGAGGGTAATGACACCAACAATCACAGCACCTATAACATAATTATTAATATAAATAAAAAACATATTTATAAATTATAATTTAAATTAAAATGTGAAATATTTATTTTATTTAATGTTTAATCTTGATATTATAATGAAGAGATAGTTGATAGTAGGTTAGACAAAAAGACTAATCACTAGGCAATAATAATCTATAAATAAAAATTTAAAAACATTAATTAATGAATAAATATAAAAAATAAAATGCCCTACTAACCCAGTCCACCAATGATGGCCAAAATTTTGGCCCCCAGTTTCACATACCAAGCTGCATTACGTTCTTCAGCAGGTACATCTCCGGCGCCAGATGCGGTGATTAGTGACGGGAGAGCCCCGGAAAATCTGGAAGCAATAACTTGGCCCATATTTTGGTTTCACTTGAAACTTATAAAAAAATTTAGACAAAAATTTTTTAGAAACTAATAAATTTCAAATATTTTAACAATTTTCTCGATTAAAATCTAAGATTAGAAGCTTTAAATTAGCGAAAAACTCGCAAACTCCAACTTTAATTCCGAAATCAAAGGTTCAAATTTGTTAGTGAAGATGGTTTAACGACTGCTAGCTGGGTTTAAATAATTTATGTCAAAAAAGAGTGTAATGAAAAGAGAGCGTAACTTTATAAGTTCATATATAATGTATAATATACATTATCTTTATATATATACAAACATACATTCATATGACTATACTGGAGGGATATGGGATAGAGAGAGATAATTATTTAACAATTATACGAAATAAATTATTAAATTTGTATATATATATATATATATATATATATATATATATATATATATATATATATATATACATACATACATATATATATATGGAAGTTTTTTATTCATAATGTTAATTCACTGAAATATTTTATAATAACTACATAATTTCGGAAAGGTTTAAATTGGAGTTTAAATTTCAATTCATCATTTCCTCAACTTTCCATCATAAAAATCTAGTTTAATTATTAATTTTTAGTAATAATTAGTTCCTTTTATTATTAATTTTTTACAACTTTTAATATTCGGCCTTATACATTTATGATTTAATGACTAATAAAGACATTTATTATACAAGCTTTTTGTGAGGTTTAATTTAGCATAGTTCAATTCCACTGCATATTCCTATTAGTTTATTACTGCTTCAACATCAACTATTATTAATAAGCCATGAAACGTCATTTCATTCTTGCGAAATGTAACAATAATTATGGTTCTTAATATCAATTTTGTTATAATTAATAGGATTAGTTATAGTAGTAGTAGTAGTAGAAAGTAGTAGTAGTAGTAGCTGTTGTTGTTGTAGTAGTAGTAGCAGCAGTAGTAGTAGTAGTAGCAGTAGTAGTAGTAGTAGTAGTAGTAGTAGTAGTAGTAGTAGTAGTAGTAGTAGTAGTAGTAGTAGTAGTAGTAGTAGTAGTAGTAATAGTAGTAGCAGTAGTAGCAGCAGCTTTAGTAGTAGCGGTAGCAGAAGTAGTAAAAGCATTAATAGTTAGTAGCGGTAGCAGAAGCGGTAGTAGTAGTAGAACATTATCATCATCTGAATAAATTATCATTATTGTCGACATTAATCATTTGACATTCATGATGTATCATAGTTAATTGATTCATCGGATTTTGAGAGAATAAATATTTTCAAAATTCGGCCTAATTAAAAACGCGTTATCTTTATTCGTCGGTTTGATGTGTGTGTGTGTGTGTGTGTTAAATTTTATTTATCCACAAATCAATCCGTCCATTTATTCATATGTTTGTTTGTTTGTTTGTTCATTTGTTTGTTTTTTTTAATCCGTTCATTAAATTACACATCCATCCATTTCTTCATTCATTCATTTATTCTTTCATTCATTCATTCATCCATCCATTCATTCATTCTTTCATTCATTATTCATTTGTCCATTAATCTATCTGTCAAAACTTCAACCCGCTCAACTGTGAATACGTCGTTAAAGATTTAATTGATTGACGGGTATTCATATTAGTTTATTACCTAATTAGCATTAATTACTTTTTTAATTAATGCCATGTGTCAAATGTAACAAAGGTTAGTTATTGGATTATTGATCGATGATTATGTTAATTTGCGAGTTCATTTGGTTTAATTGTTTCATTTTATTGATATATTTCGATTTGATGGTGATTCATCCAATTTCTCAAGTAAACTGTGATAAATGATGTTTGCAGGCATATGCTTATGTATGTATGATGTATGCCTGTATATGTATGTTTGAATGTGCGTGTGTATATGTGTATGTCCGTACATGCACACACACGCACGCACGCACACACACAAACAGAGAGAAAGAAATAAACAAAGAAACATTTTTTTTTACAGCATACATCCTTGTGTTTCCATATGTACATTGCAGAAAAAATTATGCAATAAGCAAAAAATTATTCTATTTGCATGCATGTATACACTAAGCATACAAGTTTAACTGGAAAAGCGCCCATCATTGACGTCATGTCCATATTTGTTTGTATCATGTTTGTATCATGTTCGTTTTTTGTAATGTATGCATACTGCGTGTTTAGTGAAAACAAAAACATTCACTAAAAATAAAAAGGAGACGATACAAAGCTACCTACCTAGTGACAATTATTTTTTTTAACATTAATTTAATTCCAGCCATGGCCTGCCTATGTTCAATTAACTCAGATCTCACCTACCTACCTTCAGCTAACTCAATCCCTAGCTTTTCTATTGCTTGTTAGCACAGCTCATTTTACACTTCATATTTGTGATTTCATATTACCAGAGTAGGAAAAAATTGAGTAGAATAGACAAATTACAACAACATAACATAGGATTCGAATATAATGTTGATACCGGCTAAGTCAGTATCGTACATTTCAACATTTTTTACTATTAAAATGACGTCATTTCCGCCAACGATTTCGCAACAAAGTCCCAATCCTATTTTAATAATTCTATTTTCTTTTTCTTAGAGGAATTATCATTTTATTAAACTCGAAAAAGCGTTCCTTCTTGGCCTAAAACATTTGGTGGCCAATTCGTGTCCAAGTTCATACACGCCTCCCCACCAATGCTAGTCATTATGTATCCTAATTTTATATTTATGCAAGTAGGAATGTGCGGATTGTTGTATCTATCCGTTATGGCTGTTGTCAATAGCGATTTCAGTAATGATTATGATTCTAATAAAACAACAAAGGAGAACATTTTTTAACTTCATGATAGACATTGAAAACATTCTATTGTTAGGTAATCAGTATAGGTATTTTTTTTCCAAATATAATTTCTAGCTGTATTTCATGCTTTAAAATTTTAGGTAATGACTATGAAGATTGCTGTGATGATGACAACGATGATGATAGCAAGACGGAAAAATAAAAATAAATTAACAAAACAGAATAATTTATTTAACCGACATTTACATTTTTCTTAATTAAAATTTATTATACAATTTGCGATTTTAATTCATAGTTAATTATTCAAAATTCATGGTTATTACCTTAAAATACTCACAATGGTACTATTTACAGAAATACAATACTGTCTACAAAATTTTAATTTAATGAATGAATGCAACTTGGTCATCTTCCAAAGATGCCAGGTTTCTTCTTTTCTCTCATCCTTCTGTTCTGAAACCAAATTTTGACCTGGCTTTCGGGAATGTTCAGTTTAACGGACAACTGGGCCATTGGTGACTTCGTTAGGTAGGGGTTGACCAGAAAATGTTCTTCCAATTCTTTCAACTGTTGCCTGGTGTACGAGAACCTCGGTCTTTTTTTACCGACTTTGTCCATTTTCTCATGCTCCGATGATCTGTCTTCGTCGTCGGCAATATCTGAAAAATAAATTGTAGGCTTTTCAATCAATCAATCAATCGAGTGATCACTCGAGTAATCAATCAATTAAGTAATCAGTTCAAATTATTCCCATTGCACCGTTTTCAAATAGAAATAAATAAATGTGAATTTTCCCGAATAATTTAGACAGTTTTCATCATTAATGAACGGCTTTTGTAAAAAAAAGTTGCTTCACAAAAATCACAAAATAAATTTAAACTAATAGGAACTTACATTCTTCATTCATTTTTTGAACTTCACTTTCTTCATAGACAGTAGGTAGGTAGAAATTATTTATAGGATACGCGGAGTCGGTACTGTTGCTACATGAAGTTTCGCTATCGCTTATAGAGCCATCGTTAGTTGAAGTACAGTTGCTACTTGAAGTGTAGTAGTCACTTAGGTTGGAATTAGAATCATCGTTCAATGTTGCAGCTGTTGAATTTGAATCTAACTCATTTTGAAATTCGTTTTTAAGCAGTGGCAGTTGCTGTTGTAGCTGTTGTTGCATCAGTGATGGTTGTAGTAGCTGTGGTGGTTGTAGTAGCTGTGGTGGTTGTAGTAGCTGTGGTGGTTTTAGTAGCTGTGGTGGTTTTAGTAGCTGTGGTGGTTTTAGTAGCTGTGGTGGTGGTAGTAGCTGTGGTGGTTGTAGTAGCTGTGGTGGTTGTAGTAGCTGTGGTGTTTGAAGCGGTAGTACCTGTGGCTGTTTCGGAAGTGTAAGTTGTTGTGATGATACTATTTTTTGTGGCGGTTGCGTCGGCATTTTTAATTCCTGTGGAAATATTATTTCTGGTTGATGTTGCAGATTTGGTGGTGGTTTTAGCAGCTTTTCTTGTGGTTGCAGAAGCTGAGGTCGTAGAAGCTGTGGTTGTAGTAGCTGTGGTTGTAGTAGCTGTAGTTGTAGTAGCTGCTCTTGTGGTTGTAGTAGTTGCTGCTGTGGTTGTAGCAGTTGGTGTTGTGGTTGTAGTAGTTGCTGCTGTGGTTGTAGTAGTTGCTGCTGTGGTTGTAGTAGTTGCTGCTGTGGTTGTAGTAGTTGCTGCTGTGGTTGTAGTAGTTGTTGTTGTGGTTGTATGAGCTGCTGTTGTGGTTGTAGTAGTTGTTGTTGTTGTAGTTGTAGTAGTTGTTGTTGTTGTGGTTGTAGTAGTTGTTGTTGTTGTGGTTGTATGAGCTGCTGTTGTGGTTGTAGTAGTTGTTGTTGTGGTTGTAGTAGTTGTTGTTGATGTTGTAGTAATTGCTGTTGTGGTTGTAGTACTGGCTGTTGTGGTTGTTTTAGCTGTTGTTGTAGTTTTAGTGGTTGCTTTTTTGGCTGCTTGTGTTGTTGTAGTGATTGTTGTTGTGTTGATTTTTGCTCTCGCTGTATTTGGGATGGTTGTTGATCATTAGCTTGTTGTTGAATTTGTTGCAAATACAACTTTTGTCGAATTCTCTGCTGATATTGTCGCCCTTGCCGCGTCTGTTGTGGCTGCTGCTGAAGTTGTTGGCGTGGTTGTTGCAGTGGTAGTTGCTGTTGTTGTGGCAGTTGTGGCTGTAGTAGATTGATCGCTTCTTCTGGTTGTTGTATTAGATAAGGAACTTGTTGCCACTGTTGACTTTGCATTTGTAGATGTGGTAGCAGGAGCCGCAAGCATCGGTGCTGCTGTTGAATTTTTTTCACGAGCTGACCACGAAGTTGTAGTTGGCGCTGCTGCGATTTTTCGTCTTTATCATATTCACAAGATCTCACTAGGGTGGCGTCCAAGTCATTTATCTCCTCTTCCAGTTTCATTATGCAAAATTTTATTTTACTAGACTGTTCTTCATCTTGTTGTGTTTGCTGTCTTTCAAATTTTATTTCTTGTATTTGTTCATTTTCGTGTTGTGGTTTTCGTTCTGGTAGCAACTGTTGCAAATATGGCTCATGCTGATGCAGTGAATAAGTTTGTGTTAATAGAAGTTGCCGTTGTTGTTGCTGTTGTTGTGGTTGTTCTTTCAGATGATGATCTTGTTTTTGTTGTTTTGCTGGTTCTTGGTCAAACTGTTGCTGGAGCTGTTGATGATGAATCGTTTTATGAAGCCCATCCTGTTCATAGTGTTGCAATTCAAGTTGTTGGTATAAAGGCGGTTGCTGTTGTTGGTGTGCTTCTTGCTGCAGTTGTTGTTGTTCTTCTAGATGTTGTTGCTGTTGTGTTTGTAGAAGCTGCTGCTGATGATGTTCTTGTGGTTGTAGAAGCTGCTGATGTTGCGGTTGTAGAAGCTGCTGATGTTGTTCTTGTGGTTGTAGAAGCTGCTGCTGATGTTGTTCAAATGATTGTAAAAACTGCTGCTGATGTTGTTCTTGTGGTTGTAAAAGCTGCTGCTGATGTTGTTCTTGTGGTTGTAGAAGCTGCTGCTGATGTTGCTCTTGTGGTTGTAGAAGCTGCTGCTGAGGTTGTTCTTGAAGTTGTTGAAACTGCTGATGTTGTTCTTGAAGTTGTTGAAACTGCTGATGTTGTTCTTGTGGTTGTAAAAACTGCTGATGTTGTTCTTGTGGTTGTAAAAACTGCAGCTGATGTTGCTCTTGTGGTTGTAAAAGCTTTTGCTGATGTTCTTGTGGTTGTAGAAGCTGCTGCTGCTTATGTTGTTTTTGTGGCTGTAAAAACTGCTGCTGATGTTCTTGTGGTTGTAGAAGCTGCTGCTTATGTTGTTTTTGTTGCTGTAAAAGCTGCTGCTGATGTTCTTGTGGTTGTAGAAGCTGCTGCTTATGTTGTTTTTGTGGCTGTAAAAGCTTTTGCTGATGTTCTTGTGGTTGTAGAAGCTGCTGCTGCTTATGTTGTTTTTGTGGCTGTAAAAACTGCTGCTGATGTTCTTGTGGTTGTAGAAGCTGCTGCTTATGTTGTTTTTGTTGCTGTAAAAGCTGCTGCTGATGTTCTTGTGGTTGTAGAAGCTGCTGCTTATGTTGTTTTTGTGGCTGTAAAAGCTGCTGCTGATGTTCTTGTGGTTGTAAAAGCTGCTGCTTATGTTCTTGTGGTTGTAGAAGCTGCTGCTTATGTTGTTTTTGTGGCTGTAAAAGCTGCTGCTGAAGTTGTTCTAGTGGTTGTAGAAGCTGCTGCTGATGTGGCTCAAACGATTGTAAAAACTGCTGCCGATGTTGCTCTTGTGGTTGTAGAAGCTGCTGCCGATGTTGCTCTTGTGGTTGTAGAAGCTGCTGCTGATGTTGTTCTTGTGGTTGTAAAAATTGCTGCTGATGTTGCTCTTGTGGTTGTAGAAGCTGCTGTTGAAGTTGCTCTTGTGGTTGTAGAAGCTGCTGTTGAAGTTGCTCTTGTGGTGATTGAAAAAGCTGCTGCTGATGTTGCTCTTCATTTTGATGTGAATCTTGTTCTCTAACTTCACTTTGTTGATAATTTTTTTCATCTTCTGGTAGAGACCTTCCCTCCCCCTGTTGACATTGTAGTGAATTTCTTAAACATTTACGCGGAGTTTTGCAAATTTCATCCTGACTATCAGAAAACATTGAAGGGACATTTTCATTGCAGTTCTGACTATGATTATCGTTTTTGTCGCTGGCTGCACATTTGTTGCTACTACTGGCGTCGCTATTGATGTAGCTACTGATATTGAAACCGCTATCACAAAAAATATTGTTATACATCTCCTCGAAGCTTTCGTTATAAAGTTCTTTGTAAGTTTCTTCACAGTCGCTACTGAAATCGTCGTCAGAATCCTCGTTTTTCTGACCGGTTTTATCCGGACCGGTATTATCCGGACCGGTATTATTCGAACCGGTAATATCCGAACCGGTATTATCCGAACCGGTATTATCCGAACCGATAAAATCCGAACCGGTAATATTTGTGATTTCATTTTGTCCTTTATGGTCTTTATCATTGTTCTTTTCATTGTCCTTCGTCTTCTGTAATATCCCATCACACTTATTCTCGCCAATATCGGGATGGATTTCATTACATCCCTCAGAAGATCTTTTGTTAGCATCCATCTTAACCGTCCTCTTCTTCCTCCGATTGCGAATTTTTGGAACCATTTTGAAATTTGAATATTAATTGACTATTGATATTGAATTGAGTTTCTGAACTGGCAATTTTAATTTTAAATTAAAAGATATGTAAATTATTTAACTTATTTAAGCTGTTGTTATATAAAGAAAGTATAAATATTTGTCTGTATTTTTAATAATGAATATATCGAAATGCCAAAACTATCTTATATACTAGACAGACACTTTACAATGACTAAACTGAGAGTAATAAAACCAAACAAATTCACGCATCTAAAAAGACATACAAGGATAATTAAAAAGACAAACACGGATGTGTAAAGTAATAGACATGGATACACGCAGGAATAACACCTTCCAGTCTACAGTTTAAAGCTGTAATAAAATTTTAGAGCTGTTCAATAAACTCTTTAAAAACTTTTACGATTGATATCTTACCGGTAGGAGGTGTCCATATAATAATCAACAACACGCACCAACAAAACTTTTAAAAGTTCAGACGTAACGAAAT
>NW_008705176.1:873529-878170 GCF_000326865.2 Helobdella robusta | reverse complement strand
AATTTATTCAAATCAGACATAAAATAAAATTGACGATAGTGTACATATTTACAATCATTAAGAAAATATAAAACCTTAATTTAAAACGAATAAAATAATGATCTAGATTTATATTAAATAAGAATTTAAAAAAAAAATTATTAAATCAGGTTAAAAAGATTCTTTCGCGATAATAAAAAAAAAGTTATTTTATTCCATATTTTCCTGAACACATTGTAGCTCTGAATCAGAAATTGAACATGTTCGAATCTCCCTCTCTCTCTCTCCCCCACTCTCTCTCTCTCTCTCTCTCACAATGTTCCCTCTTTCTTTCCTTTCATCCTCCTATTCTGAAACCAATTTTTGATCTGGACTTCTGGAATATTTAATGTTGAGGAGAGCATTAGCCGAGGGGTCCTGGAAAGATAGGGACTTTTTTGGAATTGTTGTTCCATCGCTGTAACTTGTTCCTCCGAGAACGAGAACCTCTGCTTGCCTTTGGGTTTGGCCGGTGCTTTTGTTGTTGTGATTTTTGGAATGAATTTGACAACATTTTCACCGGCTTCTTGTTTTATTGCTTGCAGCTGATGAAGTTGCTGATAATGTTGTGGATACGTTTTTGGTTGTGGGTATTGATGAATCTGTTGTAATTGCTGTTGTTGTTGTAATTGTTGCTGGTGTTGCAGATGTTGATGTTGTAAGTTTTGCGGCTGTTGTTGATATTGTTGTTGGCAATGTTGTAGTTGTTGTTGCTGCTGTTGACGTGGTAAACTTTGTTGCTTTTGTGGCTGCTGTAGTTGCTGTTGTTGTTGTTGATGTTGTTGTTGATTAAGTTGCTGTTGTTGCTGTTGCTTTTGTTTGCAGTACTCCTCATAGTCTGCGTTTAAGTTCAAAATGAATTCATCCAAAACTGATTCATTGCTATCAGTAGCAGCAGATTTGTGGATGTTGAATTTGTTGACTTCCAGCACATACTTCTCGTAGAGCTCATCAAATAGTTTCAGTTCTGCTGTATAAACACTCTCGTCAATGTCGTTTGTGTTGATGTTGTTGTCGTTGTTAATGTCGGCGTTGTTGCTGATGATGATATTGTTGTTGGCGATGATGTTGTTTGTGTTGATGTTGTTGTTGATGTTGTTGTTAATGTTTACGTTATTGCTAATGATGCAGTTGTTAAACACGTTGTTTTTGTTGTTGATGTTGTTATTTGTGACTGCGTTGTTGTTGTTGTTGTTATGGATGTTTATGTCATTGTTGTTGCTAATGTCGTTGTCGTAATGAAAATTTGATGTCAAATTGTTATTGTGATCAATGTTTATGTCACGATTGCTGATGAAGTTGTTGTTAATAAAAATGTTATTAATGTTATCGTTGTTGTTGCTGGAAAAGTTAGTTTGCTTGTTGTTGATGTTGTTGAATGTAGTAGTGGTGGTGCTGTTGCTGCCACTGTTGCTGCTGCTAGCGACATTGTGATTGTTGTTGTTGATGGTGGTTGTAGAGCTGTTGTTGTTTCTGTTGCCAGAGGCGATTTCGTTGGTGTTGTTGTTGTTATTGCTGTCGTTGTAGCTATTAATAATGTTGTTATTGTTGTCAAAGATATTGTTTTTATTGTTGTTGTTGAGGATGTTATTTTTGATGTTGTTGTTGACTACATTGCTGATGATGTTGTTATTGTTGACTTCATTGCTGATGGTGTTGTTGTTTTCGTTCTTGATGACGTCATTTTTTTTGACGTCATCATCGCTGATGTTGTCGTGCTGTAGCCTATCTAGCATATTAGATGACTCGCCACAGTAATCAAACGAGTCATCCTCGAAATTGGGAATGTTGTTGAAGATATTGAAGTCATCTTCAAATTTAACTATGTTGTTGTTACTGTTGTTGTTGGTGGTGGTAGTGTTGCTCTTGTTACTGTTGATGAAGCTATTGATGCTGCTGCTACTGCTGCTGCTGCTACTACTGCTGCTGCTACAGCCACTGATAACGGTATTGACATTATTGGCGGTCATTTTGTCCTGTCTAAGGCTCTTAAGCTGATCCTTATATGTCGTCCCAAAATAAGTGATTGCCTCGCTAAAGTCCTTAACAAAATCATCTTCATTCACGAATGTGTAACTATTAGCTGACTTGTTTTCCATCTGATTGTGTTGGAACGATTAAACGATAAATCGGAACTGGCTGGTCGGTTGATCGATAGATCGGTAATTAGATAGACCGTTATTGATTGGAATCGATAGTCGACTTGACTATTGGTATTCGCCGGTAACTATTGAATCGATTTTGATTAATCGTGATCTGTTAACTGGTTATAGATCAATTTCAATAACAATAAACTGAAAATATGTTTTTTTGATTGAATGATTTGCTGAATGATTAGTTTCAATTTCGAACTGTTGTTCAATCGATTAGTCTATATATACCTAATCATTCGTAACTATTCTGTCAATAAAATTAACTTGGAGGCCTAAGGTAACACCAAATAAAACCATAATTCGACACCTCATTAATTTTATTACTACTTGTTATTATTAATATTTTTAATTTAAAAAAAAAATATTCATTTAATTACTTATTTATTTCAATTTTAATTTTTTACAGTCATTAATTAAACAGTTGGCGGTCCCGTTGTAATAATTGTCACCTATCCGCGGGTTATAAATTGATAGAACGAATTTTATTGGTCAGACTTTGGGGTCAAACTATTTTTATTATTCTTATTATTATTTTTTTATTATTGTTATTGCTATTGTTATTGTTGTTATTGTTGTCGTTGTAGTTGTTTTGACCTCTAGAGCGCTAATTGGGGTTGAAGAGTAAGTATGTACCTAGTAGTAGTAGTAGTAGTAGTAGTAGCAGCAGCAGTAGTAGTAGTAGCAGCAGTAGTAGCAGTAGTAGTAGTAGTAGCAGCAGCAGTAGTAGTAGTAGTAGCAGTAGTAGTAGCGATAGTAGTAGTAGTGGTAGTAGAAGTAATATTAGTAAAAGTAGTTGTAGGAGTTGTAGTAGCAAAAATAGTAGCAGTGTTACGCATCAAATGTAATTAAAATGATAATTAGGAAATTTTGTAATTATGATAATGTTGCTGTTGTTGATGATGATGATGCTGATGATGATGATGCTGACAATGATGACGACGATGATGGTTATAATACTGAGAATAATAATGATGATGATAATAACGGTGGTAGTGATAATGATGAAAATATTGATTTTTGTGGCTTATGCTACCTGCTTGTGTTTTACTGTGTTGTGTTAGTTTTACTGTTACTTTTATAACTACTACTACTACTACTACTGCTACTACTACTGTTGCTACTACTACTACTACTACTGCTGCTGCTACTGTTGCTGCTACTACTGCTATTAGTACTATTTTGTAATAATTTTCTTGATTGTTTTATCGCAAGAGTTTTTAATATAAGATTTGAACTCATCCTAGTCATCGTCATCGTCGTCATCATCATCGTCATCGTCATCACCACCATCGTAAAATTTACTATTGAATAATATTGAATAATAAAAGATAAAGTCAACTAGGTTGACGCCTCGGAGGTCCAAATTTTATTTTTAATTTAAATTTTAACAAACCACAGTGTCCGAAGGAGGCATGGTGTCAAGTTTGACTTTGCTTCTTAACAATTTATTAACATTTACAATTAACTGTTATTATTGTTAGGATTAAACATGTTGGTGGTGGTGGTGATGATGATGATTTATAAAATGATGATGAATAACTAGATAATGTTGATGAACTAAAGTCGCGTCATGTTATGCCATGTAAGCATTCTTGACCTAGCTTCAGCTGTTCATTTCTTCCCGACCATCCTACCCCATTTTGCGGTCGGCAGCTACTTCTCCAGCGACATCCATTAACTTCAGCTTAGTCCAGTTACTTTTAAATCTTCATCCTGTCACATTCAGCATCCTTTCTCGGATCGCATGGAATCCCATTCCTCTCGGTACTGGAAATCCATTTCCTTTGTGATTAAGATTGGAAAACTTTAAATGAACTAAAACAATGCATCTCTCCTTTTAAATTTACCTTTTTGCAGTTAAGTATATTGAATAGTATTGAATCATTCTAAAATATTTCATTGCTTCGTTTAGCAGTGTACAGCAAAAGTACCGTCAGCAAACAAACACACGCACACACGCACACACATACATACATAAGCCACACATAGTGTACATGAATACACGTTAATCACCCACACATAGTTGCATGTGGTTAGCTGACAGACGGGATCTCTGTGAAATCGAATCCAGTCACTGCAACAAGTGCCAGGCATCTTGACAGTTAGGCTAGCACCAGTTGGCAGTGTGAAATGGAATCTTGTTACGGATTAAATTGAATTTTAATAAATGAAATAAATTAATGAGTGTGGTTTAATTTTAATAAATGAAATAAATTAATAAGTGTGGTTTAATTTTATTCGTAATCGCCGTAAAAAAAATTTTTTTTAGATGGAAAGAAGAGGTAAGTGAGAAAAATAAAAGATTAAGAATTCAACCATCGATATGAGGTTTAAAAAAACTAAGTAATGATGAAATTAATGATATTGATTAATAATTTAAATGACATACCGATGACGTGACGATGACGCAACGATGAAAATATTAAGAACATACAACTTCTACTAAGTAATGATAATAACCTTTCAACGT
>NW_008705176.1:868529-871029 GCF_000326865.2 Helobdella robusta | reverse complement strand
TTGTTGTCTTTGATGGCGACAATTGATGTAACAATGTGGGAAGGTTGAGCTGTTTCACGATGATGGGCTGCTAATGGCGATGATGAAGACGGTGTTGTTGTTGTTGTTGTTGTTTGTCGTTGTTGTTGTTATTGATGATAATAATGATGACAGTTACAATAAAAATTATAAATATTATTGTCATTATTGTTATTACCATCATCCATAATTAACATCGCTACACTGGTGGTTTTTTTTTTAATAAAAATCCAATTAAAATAAATTTACAACACTCTTTTTCCCACACACACGCACGCACAAACAGACTGACACACACACACGCAAAAACACACTGACATACACACACTGACACACACTAATCATTCTACTAGTTGTCTAGTTATTCTTGTTCATGAAGTAGGACAAGAGTTCGATCGGTAGTGGAAAAATGATGGTGGAGTTTTTCTCGGCAGAGATTGTGTTCAGAGTTTGGAGGTAGCGGAGTTGAAGGGCCGATGATGATTCGTTGATGATGTCTGAAGCCTCTTTCAAAGCATAGGCCGCCTGGTTCTCTCCCTCTGCTGCTATTACCTGGAGAATTTTTTAAAGAGGGCCGGAATTTTTTTCAGAGGGGGTCATTTTTTTAAAGGGGGATCACTTTTTTAATGGGGGTCATTTTTTGACGGAGGATAATTTTGGGGTGTGTATTTTGTTGGTTTTGTATTTGTATGTTTGTTTTATTAATTGAATATATGTGTACTTGTGAAATAGGTTTTTGGTTACTCGTGCATTCCTTTATTCATTCATTATTCATTCAGTCGATCATTCATTCAACCATTCTTAACTAATTCATTCATTCATCTATCTATAAATTTGTAGGCTCGTTTGTTTATTTATTCCTTTTTCTGTATGAAAAGAATTTTACATATTGATCAGATCATGTTTCTACAAACAGTCATTGATTAATATATATTTATATATCTTTCATTCGATCATTGATTTAACCAATCATTCAATCAATCATTCTCTCATCCATACACTCATTTATTCATCTTTTTACATACTCATTCATTCATTCGTTCTTTCATTCGTTCGTTCATTCCTTTATATAATCTTCGTACACTCGATCAATCATTCATTTATTCATCCTGTCATTCAATATAAGACGGATTGCTTTTGGTTATTAAAAAGACACACGGCACATATCTAAAAATATTTTCATTCCTTTATTTACCTACATTTTCGTTCGTTTGTTCATTCATTCATTCATTTATTCATTCATTCATTCATTCATTCATTCAATCATTCATTCGTTCATTCATTCACTCATTTTTCCGCGATCATTTAACCTCCAATATTAAACCATCAAACTGGTCTCGAACGTTTGCGCGCTATTTCGATGACGTCATAAAAGCAAATATGGCGTAGTAGTAGGGACAATGATGATTAAAAAATATGTATTTACTATGCAATTATTGTTTCTATGGTTTGTTTACCATAGAAACATAAACGGAAATGCCCTGACCACAACCACGTGACATAAAAAAAACTATTTTTTATGGTTTAACCGAAAAATAATTAACATAAACAAAATAGTCAACAAACAAGCAGGTCTGAACGAACGGAACGACAAACATGTACAGAACATAAATAGGCCTATATGAACATTCCAAAAACTCATCATAATCATCATCACCATCACCATCATCATCATCATCATCTTCTGTTTCATCTTCGTCGTCGTCATCACTACAGTTTTCATTACTACTATTCTTACTTTTAGAAGTAGTAGTAGTAGTACTAGTATTTGTAACAGTATTAGTAGTAGTAGTAGTAGTAGATTCAGCTACAGCAGTAGTAGTAGCAAGGGTTTAAGTAGTCGTAGCATTCGAAGTTTTAGTAGTAGTAGCAGCAGCCGCAGTTGTCGTTCTAGTAGTAGCGAAAGTAGTAGTAGTAGTAGTAGCAGCAGCAGCAGTAATAGTAGTAGCAGTAGTAGTAGTAGTATAGTAGTAGTAGTAGTGGTAGCGATAGTAGTAGAATCGTTGTCTTTTCTTCATCTGGTGTTAGAAAAACAGTGAAAACTGGCGCCTAATGCGAATGTATGTTAGGGTGTGTATGTATGCATGTATGTATGTATGTATCTGTATATTTATGTATGTATGTATGTATGTATGTATGTATGTATGTATGTATGTATGTATGTATGTATGTATGTATGTATGTATGTATGTATGTATGTATGTATGTCTGTATGTATGTGTGTGTGTGTGTATATATATGTATATGTATGTATGTATGTGGTGTGTATATATGTATGTAAGTATGTCTATTTTTAGAATCTTTATTTCTCAAGGACACAAAACAATCTCAACCAGAAAGATATAAAAAAGTTTATTTAACCAACTATACATACATACACACATACATACACGCACACATACATACACGCACACATACATACACGCACACATACATACATACATTCATACATACATGCATACATACATACAGACATACAGAC
>NW_008705176.1:861029-863529 GCF_000326865.2 Helobdella robusta | reverse complement strand
GTGAAAATAACAAAGAAAGAACGACAAAACCGAGTAAAAACAAAAAAAAGTAAAGAAAGAGAAGAAAGAGAGAGCTAGAGAGAGAGAGAGAGAGAGAGAGATGGAGTCTATATATAGAACGGATATTGTTAGCGATGATTGTCGAAAATGTCAGACCGCAAAAATTACGAAAATAGTAAACACAAATGATGGATGGTTTGATGAAATAAGCGATGAATGAATGAATGACTGAAAAAAGAGAGGGATTGAATGAATGAGTAAATGAATGAATGAATGAATGAGTGAACGAACGGATGACCAAACAAATGACGAACATACGAATGTATCAATGAAAAAACAAAAAAATGAATGAATGAAAAAAAATTGAATGAATAAACGAACAAGCAAACAAGCAAATAAACGAATAAATAAAGAAATGAATGAACGGATGAATGAATGAGAGATGGATGTATCAAATGAATTGATGAATGAGTAAAAAACCTCTCCGTCGGGCTGACTACTAAAAACTAGCTCAACGCGTTGTTTTTTCAAATGCATTATGTTTATCATCACCACCATCATCATCATCATTACTGTCACAATCATTATCATTATTGTCACCACCATCATCATCATCACCATCACCATCACAACCATCACCACCACCATACCATCCTTTCCAATAAATCTCGAAAATTCTTCCCACCGACAATTATTTTTAATCCAATTTCCAAATTTAATTTCGTTTTTTTTTCTTTCTTTCAAAATTTATGTTTCTTTGGTTATATATTTTAACCAACAATTTAAAAAAAGAGAGAGAGGGAAAGAGAGAGAAAAAAACAAAGTAAGGGATAGAGTGATAGAAATAAAGAATTTATAGTACTTTAGTTTACTTCTTTGCCTAAATTTTTTATTTTTTTTCACTAATTGACAGGCTAACTGAGAGAGGAGAGAGAGAGTGAGAGAGGGAGAAAGAGCGAGAGAAAAAAAGAGAGAAAAAGTAAGAAAGAAAGAAAAAAAAGAATGAGAGAGAGAGAGAAAGACAGTGATAAAAGGAATGATTGCGAAATTTTTGTTAAATGGCCATTGTAAATTTTACATTTTTAAGGGTTTTTAGTCCGAAGCACATATATCCATACACACATACAAACAAACAAACATACATACAAACAAACAAACATACATACATACATAATACATACAAACATACAAACATACAAACAAACAAACAAACAAACATTCAAACAAACATACATACAAACAAACATACAAACAAACCTGGTCCCTTGGTTCCTCCGGACAGTAATCTACCGAGACGGAAGATAACAGCACGTTCGTACTCTTGGACAACCTGTTCGTATGTTTTGTTTGTATGTTTGTATGTTTTGTTTGTTTATATGTATGTTAGTGTGTTTGTACGTATGTTTCCGTGCTTGTATCTTGTCTTTTTATGTTTTTTATATTATACGCATGTATTTTTGTGTTATGAATAATGTGGAAATGTAAAAAAAAATTTCCATGTCTCATATTTTTGGTATAATTAATTAAAAAAATAATATGTGTATTAATTTTATTAAATCCTCACACACACATACACACACACACAGAGACACACACACACACAGACACACAAACACTCGTTGTATAATTGTTTGATGTACTAGCGTGAATAAATGTATTGTTTGGTATTTTTTGGTTTGTGTTTGCGTATGTTTGTTTGTGTGTGTGTGTGTTAGTTTGTGAGTGTATGTGTGTTTGTGTGTGGGCATGTGTTTTTGCAATGTTTGAAAAATTAGATTTTGTTTCAAAGCAATCAATAATCTGAGTCGGCGCCCTGAATTTTGTAGGTTTGTAGGTATGTTTGTTTGTTTGTTTGTATGTTTGCATGTTTGTGTGTTTGTTTGTTTGTGTGTTTGTATATGTATTGGTATCTGCGTATATTTGCTTTTGTCGTTATAATTAATCATCAATAACGACAACAACAACATCACCATAATCATCAACAACAACATCATCAACAACATCATCATCAACAACAACCACAACGACAACAAAGTTATCATTATCAACAACAACAACAACGAAAACAACAAAATCATCAATACCATCAACAACAACATCATCATCATCATCAATAACAACAACAACAACAACATCATCATCATCAATAACATCAACAACAACAACATCATCATCATAATCGTTAGAACACATCCACGCAAGGTTGTCGGCGTTAATTAATTGAATACAATGGCATTGGCCATCCTTGATTTATTTGGATCAAGCCGATGGAAAAAAAATTTTGTAAACAAAATAATAATAACAATAATAGCAACAACAACAACATTAACAACACAACAACAACATTAAAACAACAAAACATTAACAACACAAATTCGGCAAAAAGATAAAAACATCCAGAAAAAATTTTTAAACGATGAAAAAACAATGGCAAAAAAACAAAGATGCTAAAAACAAGAACATAGAAAAAAAACAAACTTATCCAGAAAACAACAAAACT
>NW_008705176.1:851069-860623 GCF_000326865.2 Helobdella robusta | reverse complement strand
GATTCTGAAAGACCAAAAAAAATGTCTCAAAACAAATTTAAAAGACCCTAAAGTAACATAAAACAAAAGGACACAACAACCATAAAAACATACAAACATACATACATACATACATACATTCATAAATACATACATACATCCAACTGAATGCCGACATGTGCAATTAACGACAAATCAAAGTGTTAATCCATTTGTTATTTGATGTTTGACGGTTCAGTGTCACTCATCATGTTTTGGTTTTAACATACATACATACATACATACATACATACATACATACATACATTACATACATACATACATACATACATACATACATACATACATACATACATACATACATACATACATACATACATACATACATACATACATACATACATACATACATACATACATACATACATACATACATACATACATACATACATACATACATACATACATACATACATACATACATACATACATACATACATAACTCCGCTGCAATTGGCTTAGAGTTAAACATTAAAAAATGCGAACTTCACTGCCAAAGTTTATTTCAGGTGCCACATGGGCTGGCTGAAATACCCAGAGTTGGTGCATCAGAACTGAGTTTTTTAGGCACACCCTTGGTCGAGGGCGATTATCAAATAAAGTTTTTTGACCAAAAGCTCTCTGAGCTTGAATTCGCCCTGGGTCGTGTTTCCTGTCTTTCGGCCCATGATGCCTTGACTATTATTCGCAATGCCCTCAGTTTGCCCAAATTGATGTACTTCCTGCGTACATCTAAACACATTGACCCTTCTAAATTGGGCGAATTTGACGGAGCCCTGCGCACCGCCCTGTCGTCGATTTGCAATGTTCAAGTGACCGACAGTGGTTGGTCCCAGGCTCAGCTGCCGGTGCGATTTGGTGGGCTGGGGTTGCTTAGCGTGGTTCAGCTGGCTCCCGTTGTTTATAATTCTTCTGCCGCTGCCACTCTCGACCTACAGTCTTCCCTGCTCCACCGGTTTTTTCGTTGCCGCGATATTCGTCCCCCAGCGTCCGCCCCGGGGGACCGTACGCACGTCCAAATTTTGAACGAAGAATATAAAAAAATCTTTCAAAATTTGTTGTCTTCATGCGGCGACGACTTTTCCATCGCTCGTTTGTTGGCCATGTCCAGCGTTGCCAGCTGTGGGTAGTTGAGATCGTGGCCTAACACCTCTGTGGGCACCAGGCTTGACGACGAGTCTGTAAGATTTGCCATTGGCTTCAGACTTGGCCTGGTCATTCAGAATAAATACACGTGCCGATGTGGCGCTGGGGCGGACGAGTTTGGGCACCACGGTTTGGTTTGTCGCCTGGGTGGGGGCCATCAACTACGTCACTCAGCGCTAAACGATTACATTTGTCGGCTCTTCTCCAAGGCTTCAATCCCGGTTCTCAAGGAACCATCCGGCATTTCTGCGCATGATGGTAGGCGACCGGACGGATGCACGCTAATACCTTGGAGAGCCGGCAGATGTTTGGCGTGGGATGTTACGGTCCCTGGCACCCTCGCCGAACGATACGTAAACCTGACAAGTAAAGAATGCGGTTTGGCCGCGGCCAGGGCAGCGGACGAGAAAATGAAAAAATATGGGAATGCCCTCCCCTCGATGGAATTCTTGCCAATATGCATCGAGGTTCTCGGCCCGATGGACCCCAACACCCTTAAATTTCTTAAGGAAATATGCAAAATGATCAGCGTCAGATCAGGTGACAGCAGGGAACTGTTTTTTGCAACCAACCACATTTCGTGCTTGTTGCAGCGGTTCCTGCGTGTCTGTGTGCTTGAAAATATCCAACTGAATGCCGACATGTGCAATTAACGACAAATCAAAGTGTTAATCCATTTGTTACTTGGTGTTGAACGGTTCAGTGTCACTCATCATGTTTTGGTTTTAACATACATACATACATACATACATGCATACATACATACATACATACATACATACATACATACATACATACATACATACATACATACATACATACATACATACATACATACATACATACATACATACATACATACATACATACATACATACATACATACATACATACATACTTGAAGAAGACGTTTTGTTTGGCTCTTCATTCTATCGCCAGTTTGTTAGCGAGCAGAGATTGCATGTTATTTAAAGAGTTGCATTAATTTTAATTATATAATTAATAATAATTATAGTTATTATATAATTTATATTTATAATAACTAAAAACAATACTAACAACAACAGCAAATAAGAACAATAATAATAACATATAATAATAATAATAATTTTTCACCAAAATGAAGATGGAAAGAACTTTTTTACTACTAATTGCCTTTTTCACAGCAGGTTCGTCCAATTAACTTTTATTATTAATATTATTATTCCTATTATTATATTATTATTATTATTATTATTATATATTCATTTATTTCCTATATTATTATATTACGGTCTTCGCAATAGGTCCATTCATTCATCTTTTATTATTATTATTATCATTTATTATTATTTTTATTATTATTATTATTATTCATTATACCACAGTGAAAAGCATTGTTCAGTTCATAATACTATTATCATTGTCGTTGTTGTTGTTGAGGCAGTAGTTATTATTATTACTATTGTTGTTGTTGTTATTATTATTATTGTCGCTGTTGTTGCTGTTGTAGTTGCTGTCGTAGTTGCTGTTGTTATTGTTGTTATTATCGGTTTTTCCCGGTAGCGACAAATTTTTTATGGCCCAGATGATTTTAAAATAGAATGATACGAATACATTACATTATATTACGATACATTGTATTACAATACAATACAAGGCAATACAATACAATGCAATACAAGGCAATACAATACAATGCAATACATTAAGTTAAAATACAATACAATACATTAAGCTAAAATACATTACAATATATTACATTTCTTTACATTTCATTACATTACAATACGTTACAATACAATACAAAATACAATACATTACACATTACACATTGCGTTACGCTACATTTAGATTTTAATAGAATCAAAGTGTACATTGAATTACGTTCATACACAATTACATCACATTAAAAATTAAAGTTTCATTTAAATTGAATTAACTCGATTAAAACCTAAAAAAATTAAATAAATTAAAAGATTCTTCTATAAAATACATCAAATTGTGTTAAATGAAGTTAATGGGCGGCGATGGGACGATAATTGTGGTCAATTCGAATACACTCGACTCGGTATACGTGATCGGTTACATATTGCGTTACGATTATTGGTCGGAATGTCGGTAGGTCGGTATGAGAATCGGTTTTTAAGTCGGTTTTTTTTGGTTCGGTATGTCGGTTCTTTAAGAAACCATCGATAAGATGTGTGTCATGTGATGCTATGTAGTTGTATAGTTGTCAGTCAAGTTTTTAAACGTACGATAAACCTACTTACATACATACAAACCAACAAATATACATACACACATACAGACACATACACAGACAGACAGACAGATGTACGCGTTATTAAATTTTTATTATCTGTAACATTTTATGATAATTTAGCGCTATAATACAAACTCGCACCTAAACTCACTCACACACACACACACACACATACATACATAGATACATACATACATAAATACATATATACATGTATATATACACAATATTTCATCTATTTATTTGATTTAGTATTTGTTCATTTGATCATTTATGGCTGACCATTCATTCGTTCATTCAGTTATTTATTCGTTCCTTCATTCATTCGTTCATTCACTCATTCCATTTGTATTTCTTTGTGTCTCTTTGTATTTTTTGCAGTATAATTTTGTATTTTTTGTCGTATTACTTTGTATTTTTTTTGGTATTAATGACTTTGTATATTTTTTTTGAACCGCTAACAAAACATACACAAATATCTAAATATACAAATATAGAACATATAAAGAAAGATACAAAAATACCTAACTACACAAAAACAGAATATACAGAAAAACATACAAACACCTAAATACAAAACATACAAAAAACACAAAAATACCGAAATGCAAGAAACCAAATCTCACTGTGTGATCGCGTGAGAAGAGGATGGCTATAATGGGCACGAAATTTACAAAGTTTGACAAACAAATGATAACGAAAATTATAATCATAATTAGCATAAATAATAATAATAATTATTATTATTATTATTGTTATGTAGTAGCAGTAGTAGTAGTAGTAATAGTTGTAGTAGTTGAAACAATAGTTTAAATGTCATCAATATAATTGTGCTAATCAGCTAATATCAATATCATTATTACACTTTGTCTTAGTAGTAGTAGTGGTGGTAGAAGTAGTAATAGTAGTAGTAGTAGTAGTAGTAGTAGTAGTAATGGTAGTAGTAATGGTAGTAGTAATGGTAGTAGTAGTAGTGGTAATTGTGGTAATAGTAGTAGTAGTAGTGGTAGTAGTAGTGGTGGTAGTAGTAGTAGTAGTAGTACTGTTATCATTGATACAAAGTCATTAATAATATAAATTTACAGTATTGTAGACGAATGTAACAATAATAGCTCGGTTCGGCTATCACTTCATATAATGGTATTATATATTTTGTATCTTTGGTACTGCAACTGATGACGTCATTTCATTAACGATGGTGATGACGATACTGTTGAGGAGGAGGAAGATGATGATGATGATAGTATTGTTAATCAGAATGATGGCTGTGATGACTATGGTATTCATACATAAGGTATAATAGAATAACAATAGTGATGATTTGGGTAACGATGATGATGATGACAGCGTGATGATGATGATGATGATGATAATGATGATGGAAATGTAAACAGGAGACATGCCAATAAAACACAGAATAATCTGCATAAATGTCTATGATGATGATGATGATGATGATGATGATGATGATGATGACGATGACGATAGTAGAAGTAGTGAGTAAAATATTGTGATGGTTATAATGATGATGATAACGATGGTTATAAGCATATTAATACTAGTAATAATAATAATACTTAAAAATCCATCTATTCATTCATCTAACTATCTAGCCAGTCATCCGTGCATGCATGCATGCATGCAATCATTCATCTATCCATTTAGTCATTTGTTCATTCATTCATTTATCTATCAATCAACTCATCTTTCTATTCATCCATTTTTCTTTCATTCATTCATTCATTCATTCATTCATTCGTTCAATAATATCATGTCCGAGAAATTATTCATTTGTTTGTCCATCTTATCATAAGTCTTCCAATCAACCAACACATTCATCTGCCTGCTTATGAATTCATACATAATTCTACTGATTTTTTTTAAGTTCATTCATTTATTCATTCGTTCCTTCATTCATTCATTCGTTCCAATTATTTATATGTTAATTCGATCCTATAAAACAAAGTTTATTTAATCATTCATTCGTTCGTTCATTTGTTTATTAAATCATTCACTAAATTAGTCATTCTTTCATCCATCTATCCATTCTTCTACCCATCCATACATCCTCCCATCCATCCATCCATCCATCCATCCATCCATATTCATCCATTGTTCTTTATAGGCGAGGCAATTTCATTCATCCACCCATCTGTTCATCTCACAACCTTGGCATCCTGGCTTAATTTTATTATTAAATACACACACACACACACATACATACATTAGAGGGGAAGCATGGGAACAGGAATCTCGGGAATTCCGTGGTTTCCATGGGATTTCCATGGAAAATGATAAAACTTATTTTTCGGAAATGGAAATTTATGGAATAAGGAATCGCTGTCCGGGAGTTGGGAATGACGGACTGGAATGGAAAAAGATGGAAAAATGAGATCAACGTGCGAAAATAAAAGCCTATATATATATATATATATATTTAAATATGTATACTCGTGCACATGTGATCAACGCATACACAACACAGGGCCACATGTGTGCGCTAACAAAGAAGATGACCACCGTGGAATCACGTGAAGTCAGAAAAGCTAGGAAGAAATTTCATATATATATATATATATATAACTTTCGGGAACTTGGGAGGGAATCGGGAAAGAGAAAAAAATTGGAATGAATTGGGAACAAATTTCAATACCCACTCACCTCTAATACATACATACATGCATACATGCATGCATACATACATACATGCATGCATACATAGATGCATACATACATAAATACATTCATACATAAATGCATACATACATACATACATACACACACAAAATGTCATCAACTCCCATAAACTTTACTTTATAAGGTCGTCTTCTTTATTAAAATTACTAACGCCAAATTTAAAAAGTTTATAAATAAAATTTTACGAACACAAACACACACACACGCACACACATTTACACATACATACATACATCTTTACACACGCATACAGACAAACACACACATACATACGCAGATATGCATTCTCGTATCTATAAAATTTATTAATACTAACCATTCATTGACGTGTTAACATTATGTTATCTAGTTATACATTTTTTGATTTTTTCATTTATTTATTTGTTTATTAGTTCGTTTATCCATCCACTCTTTAACTTGTTGGTTCGTTCGTTTATTTATTCGTTCGTTCGTTCATTTGTTCGTTCGTTCGTTCGTTCATTTGTTCGTTCGATCGCACATTTGTTTGTTTTCATTCATTTGTTTATCCATTCATTCATTCATTCATTCATTTATTACTCTGTTCATCTACCATTTTTCAATTCATCCGTGGACTTTGGACCTTTTTCCGCGACAAAAAATGAACATAGATAAAAAAATGAAGAAAAATCATGCCTAGATAACAAAGTGACGTAAGAAGAAAGGATGTGAGGTGCAGTGTGACGTCACAAATTATATCGAAAATGACATCAGGAATAAGTTTACGATCGGATAAACACGCACGCACACGTAAACACGCACGTACACACACACACACATACAAACATAAATGCATACATATATACAACTGCATCCTATACAAACACACCAGTTCATTCATTTACATACAATCATTTAATCTGTATAAAACTAGTAGATGCATCAGTAGTAGTAGTAGTAGTAGTAGTAGTAGTAGTAGTAGTAGTAGTAGTAGTAGTAGTAGTAGTAGTAGTAGTAGTAGTAGCAGCAGCAGCAGCAGCAGTAGTGGTTGTAGTATTAGTAGTAGCAGTAATATTTGTAGCAGTTGTGGTAAATAGCAAACGAAATCTAATACTCTGGATTAGTATTGAAAGTATATAAGTATGTGTATTTTTTATACATGTATGAAAATTAGAGAGAGAGAAAAACTGAAAAAAAAAGAAAGAAAATGAGACACAGAGAGAAAGAAGAAAAGAGAGAAAAAGAGAGAGAGAGAGAGAGAGAGACTGTATATAAAAAAAACTTTTTAGACAGACATTTGAGTGATTGTTGGTAATTGTTTTATGATTGGCCGACTAACCCATTCGGCTATTTTGCCTGCGGCTACCCATGTGGTCACTATGATGAGGATGATGATGGTGGTGGTGTTGGTTATGATGATGATGATGATGATGATGATGAAGAAGATGGTGGTGATGACGATGATGGTGATGATGATGATAAATAAGATGAAGAAAGATGTGATGATCAAATTGATGGTGAATTCCATGTTGGCGACATTGAAAATGATGGCAATGGTGATGAGAGAGAAAGAGGAAATGAGAAAACAAATTAAAAGAGAGAGAGACAGAGAAAGCGGGAGAGAGAGAGAATAAGATAATCACTCTTTCCTCTGGTTAAATACCATCAGAGTAATTTGATAGTGGTATCTGTTGACAAATTAATTTGTTTATTATTTTTCGATATACACATACACACACATACCCACATATATACACACATATATATATATATATAATACACATACATACATACATACATACATATACACACACACACAAACATATATACACACATACATACATACACACATACATGCGATTTCCATTGTTGGTTGGCTAATTATTATTTCTCAGCTCTTCAGCTAACACCTGGTCACTTTTGTGTCGTGTTATCACAAACACGCCCCATATACACACCTATATACACACATGACGCATACACACATACATACACGTACACACACGTACACACATTCAAAAGTAAAACGTTATACACTCAAACAAGCATGTATTAATATGTGTATGTATGTATGTATGTATGTATGTATGTTTGTATGTTTTTGTTTGTATGTATGTTTGTATGTACGTACACATGTACTATAAATACTTCTCACACGCCAAAAACACGCCACACACCGACACAAGTTAGTCGGGCACGACAATTGTATATAAAGAGCAATATTTTGTTTTTGGTTTTCTTCACTTTGGATGTAATTTTAATAATAATAATATATTATTATTATTAATTATAATCATAATAATAATTATTATTATAATTTTTGTTATAAACAACGTCACACGCATGAACACGCACAAACACACACGCACACACACAAAGACGTCAACAGTTTAATAAATGCCATATTGCATTAACGTATGCAAAGGTTAAACACAAAGCATAAACAACAATAAATTAACATTCACATAAACACACACATGCACGCTCACACACATACAAACATACACACACACACAAACAATCACACGCCACACAGTTAAGTGTGTGTGTGTGTGTGTGTATTCTCACTCACGCTTTATTGCACAGGCACAAACATGACATGAACATATAAAATGTGTAGTGACACATGCAAGAAAAACACATGCACAAACACACCTATACATGTGTGTTTGTGTGAAAGAGTTGTGTGTGAGTGTGTGTGTGTTGTGTGTATATGGTGTCAATGTGTACGTGCATGTTCAAGTATGTGTATGTATGTGTCTCATGTGTGTGAGTGGAGTGATGGTTTGTGTGTATGCTTGTTTGTTTGCTTGTGTGTTTCTTTCCATGCGTGCGCGTGTGTGTGTGTTTGTGATTATGCTAATATATGTTCGTGTGATTGTCCTGTGTTTAAATATTTATTATGGGTACAGAAATTTGAAATTTTAATGTTCATACTCACACAAACGAATACTTACCTAAGCTAACGCCATTAGAATGTGCGTGTGTTTGTGTGTGTGTGTGTGTGTGTGTGTGTGTGTGTGTGTGTGTGTGTGTGTGTGTTTGTGTAAAAGAAAGTACTAGATGGCTGATTTATGATTTGCTTTTTCTTTGTACCAAAAAATACCTTAGTGTGTTATCAAATATGAATTAATACGTGCTGTAAGAGGAGTTACTCTGTATTTAACTGCTGTATTGTCAATTTTTCTTTTAAAATTGAAAATATTTTTTTGTTTTTTTGTCTCTCAAAAATACAAAATGAAAAGTTTTTGTCGGGAATGTATGTATGAAATATTCAAGAGCACTTCTAGAGTGAATTATGTATGTTACGTGTTTGTGCGTGTGTGTGTGTGTATATATATATATACATGTAGGTGTGTGTGTGTAAGTGTATGTGTGTGTATATGTGTATTTATGTATGATAAGTATGATATATCTTCTGGTATTTCCTTCGTTGTACGTATGATGGATGGAGTGTGTTTGTCGTTTG
>NW_008705176.1:846371-850388 GCF_000326865.2 Helobdella robusta | reverse complement strand
AAATAAATCAAAAGTTATTGAACTGCAACAGTAACAACAACAACAACAGCTGTAACAACTATAATGGTGACGATGATGAATAAAATGATAATGATTTTGAAGATGACGACGACGACAACGACAACAATAACGACGATGATGATTATGATGATGATGACGACGACGATTATGATGACGATGACGATGATGAAGGCTTGAACGACGGCATTTGTGTCGAGGTTGAAAAAGATAATGTCGGTTCAGTTGAGTTCGGATGATGATGGCCGCGGTGATGGCTCAGATACAAGAGATGACGACGATGACATCCTAACACTCAAACAACGATAACGCTAACATGGTAACACAGCGATTAAGAAGACGAAGACGACGATCATGATAACAAAATGAGAACACCAATGATGATAATAAATATAATCACCTTACCCTTAGCCTAATAAAGGCACCAAAGCTAAAAAGCTATACACGAATGTAACGTTGATTTCACTTGGGTATGGGTTATTCATTATACCTCAGGGCCCTTCAAGACACATGTATGGCACGGTATTTTAACGACTCTGGGTACTCCCATTGATGTTTATTGCGTATTACCTGCTACGTGTTTTGTTGCTAGCTGTGAGTGTTCCTAAACGGGTTTTGTATTTTATTTCTTGTTTGGGGTATCTTATTGTTCTGTGGGTATGTTTTCTAAGGGGTTTTGTATTTTGTCATTTTGGTTTGGTACCGCTACACATGTTTAAAATAGGGCTGCCAATAGGCCTGGGTGTCTGAGGGGCCCAACATAATTTTTATGGGGCACTCTAACGAGTATGGTTTTGTATTTTTTCAGTATTTTTTGGTGTTTTTTAGTATTTTTCTATTGCTTTAGTTTTTTTTTTTAATTTGAAATAAATTTCTATACAAGTGTGTGCCTTCGTTTATATTTATGCGGGCATGATACTATGTGGGTCTTTATGTTTCAGTATCATTAAATTTTTTGTGTTTTTCTTTTACCCCTCTCTCTTTCTCTCTCTTTTTTTCTTTCTCTCATTTTCTCTCTATCTTTCTTTCACACTTTTTTTCTTGAGCTCTTTATTTTATGACGAATAGATATTTAGAAAAAAACTATAAATGAATGAATGAATGAATGAATGAATAAACGGATGCATGCATGCATGAATGAATGAATGAATAAATAAACGGATGCATGCATGCATGAATGCGTTAAAAGATGTTGACGAGAGAGAGAGAGAGAGAGAGAGAGAGAGAGAGAGAGAGAAAGGAAAAAAGGAAAGATACACATATCTATGTGTCATTGATACCTATTTAGACAAAAATTTGTATAATAAATCAATCAAAGACCATCTGCACTAACGTAAGTCAAGCCAGTTCGATCCATCTATCCATCTATCCATCCATCCATCACACATTCATTCATTGAATATCTATCCATTCATTCACCTATCCATCCATCTATTCATGTATCCATCTATTCACCTATCTATCTGGGCATCTATTCACCCATCCATCCATCCATCCATCCACCCATCCATCCATCCATCCATCCATCCATCCACCCATCTGAATGGTGTGAAATTTCAAAACGCAAAAATGATAATGAAATGATGTAACGTTATACACGTGCGGTGCATGTTTGATTGTATTACTTTATTTGAAAAACTGAATAAACTTGAATGAATGAATGAACGAATGAATGAATGAACGAATGAATGAACGAATGAATGAATGAATGAATAAATGAATGTGCGTGTGTGTGTATGTTTGATTGAAACTAATGAAGTGATAGTTTTACACACACGACCTCAAAAATTTTTTGGTCCTAAAGATGAAACAAGCTCAGTGCAGAACGAAGGGAACCAAATATCACATCGTCAATCTATGTATATGTGTGTGTGTGCGTACGTGTGTGTGCGTACGTGTGTGTGTGTACGTGTGTGTGTGTGTGCGTGTGTGACTTTATATAGCCGCAAATGAATATGATTTGGAGTTATGATACAATGTTATTCACATGATACTTTTTAAAAAATTTCATACTTGCGTACTTTAACGTCATCTACATGTTCTACATTTTATTATTAAAATGTTTCTCTCTCTCCCTCTCTCTCTCTCTCTCTCTCTCTCTCTTTCTCTCTCTCTCTCTCTCTCTCTTGTCTGTCTTCGTCATCTTATGACTTTCGTTTTCGTTTATCTTTCTCAGCACTTTTTTTTATTAACTTTCGTTTCACTTTTTTATTTTTCATTTTTCGTTTTCATTTTTTCTTTAAACCACTCTTTCATTTCTTTCCATCTCTCACATTCATTTCTTTTTTCTATCTCCCGCTTTAATTCTTCCTTTCTTTCTATTTTTTTTTTCATTTTTTGCGTCTGCACGGCCCATCGTGCTAGCAATTAAGAGTCTTAATGTCGGGTTTAATTTAAATTTTATATCTCCATCCCGATCGTAAACTGCCGAGTCTGCTAATGAAATTTTACAACAATAAAGGCATGAAGAAGATTTTTCATCTAATGTTTTAGCTATTTGTTCGTTCAGTTGTTCATGCGTTCAATTGTTCGTTTGTTCGTTTATTTATCTGTCTGTCTATCTATTCATTCATTCATTCATTCATTCAAACCATTGTTCTTTTATTCATACATACATTAATTTTTTTATTCCCTTAATATTTATTCATCTCAAATTTATTCACTTTTTCCATCCATTTATTGATTAATTCATTCATGAATTCATTCATACGTTCATTCACTCACTCATTCATTCACTCATTCATTCACTCATTCATTCACTCGTTCATTAATTCATTCGTTCATTAATTCATTCGTCTCTGTGGTCTTTTTTTGGTTAATTAGTTGTACGTTATGCGTGTCGCGGCGTAAGCTTTCTACTACGTACTTGTTTCTAATTGTTGTCTTGCCTTTTTAAAACTTAGATTTATTTGAAGTTAGTTAATTAATTAACTAATTAATAAGTTACTGATTTAATTATTTAATTGAATAAATATTGAGATAAACAATTAATTTTTTCGTTCTTTTTTTCTCACTAACTCTCTCTCTCTCTTTTTTCTGTTTATCTCTTTCTTTCGTTTTACCTATATGTTTTTCTCTCTATTTCTTTTGGAATGTTTCTCTCTCTTTCTTTCTTTCTCTTTCTCTATATCTCTCTCTGAATGTCTCTCTCTCTTCTCTAAATGTTTCTTTTTCCCCTCTCTAATTAATTAGATAAATAATTACTTTTAATTAAACGGACAATCCAGTTAAAAATTAAATTTAAATAGGGGTGCATATTAACTGCAGACGATCTTATTGCTTTTGACATCAAGCGTAACCATCTACTAGTACTTTTATAAGTACTGGCTCAAGTATTACTACTACAATTGCAATAAAAGCAACTGCTGCTACTGCTGCTGCTGCTACTGCTGCTGCTGCTACTGCAACAACAACAACTACCGCTTCTGCTACTACAAATTTTGCTACAACTACAAGACCACTACTAATTTTTCGGCAACTATTTATTGCTAAGACGAATACTACTATTAATATTTCCAAAACTATTAAACAACAACTACTACTACTACAACTACTACTACTACTACTACTACTACTACTACTACTACTACTAATGCTGTTGCTACTACTACTACTACTACTGCTAATAATAATAATAATAATAATAATTATAACAATAATAACATTAATAATAATTATAATAACAATAATAATAATATTTATAATAATAATAATAATTATTATTATTATAATAACAATAACAATAATAATAATAATAATAATAATAATAATAATAATAATTATAATAATAATAATAATAATTATAATAATAATAATGGAGCCTAGCGTAGTGCATTTCATTCCTCTTAAATTTCCTGACTCAATCATAACAATTCAAGATCTTAATCTATACTAACTTTCTCACTCTCTCTTCTCTTTCTCCTCTTTCTCACCCAATTTTCTTCGGTTTCTTCGTCTCTTTCTCTCTCTCACATTATTCGTTATGTTTTTCTAGTGTGC
>NW_008705176.1:841270-842440 GCF_000326865.2 Helobdella robusta | reverse complement strand
ACCCATCAACCAATCAATCCATCAACCAATGAATTAATCAATCAATCCATCAATCAATCAAACTTTCGATTAGCGAATTAATATAGCGCCAAATTTTTTTTAATATATCGCCGGCATGGGAACGATCTTTGCTCAGTGTTTACACACAATTTTCAAGGTGGTTATCTGTCAATCAAGACCAACACCACCACCAACAACAACAATAATAATAAAATTTATTATCATTATTTATTACTATTACTATTATATTATTATTCAATAAAAATGCAAACCCTAAAACATTGATAATAATATTTATTTAATAATAACATTTTGATCATCGAACAATAATAACAACAACCACAACAACAACAACAACAGTAATAACAACAATACCAATACTAACAACAACATACATCATCATATCGTCATCATAAGCACAACAACGACAACAACATCAACAACAGCAACAACAACAACGACAACAACATCAAATTACAATAATTGCATTGAATAAGTAGCTAGAGAAATGGCTTGCTCTAAAGGTTGACTAAATAATTTGAATTATTATACAATAAAATATTCAACAACAACAAAAACAACAAACAACAACATCGTTATCGCCATCAAACCAAAAATACCAACATCATTATTATCATTACAACAACATCCTCATCATTACAACAACATCCTCATCATTATTACAACATCATCATCATCATCATCGTTATTACAACAACATCGTCATCATTATTAAAACAACAGTAACATCATCGTCCTCGCTACAACAACAGCATCACCCACCAACTACTACACTATCATCACAGTTTATGTTGTTGTTGTTATTATTATTAATAACTATTATTATTTGTTGTTGTAACTGTTGTTATTATTATTGTTGTTGTTGTTGTTATTGTTACTTTTTGCTTGCTTTCTTACGTCATCAAAATTATTTCCCGCGCTCGCCACCATTATTAAAATTCATGACGTGGCGCTTAGTTATTATATTTTGTGTGGTGTCGTCTGCTCTGTTGGCTTTATTTCATGCTGTAATTTATGTTTGTTGTTGATTTTGTTGTTGTTTTTGTTGTTGTTGTTTTTGTTGTTTGGATGTTTTTTGATGTCACAACCATTGTCCAATCAATGTTTATATCTGTTTATATCTTATTATTATTATTATTATTATCATTG
>NW_008705176.1:836559-837032 GCF_000326865.2 Helobdella robusta | reverse complement strand
ATGTGAAATTGTGTGTGTGTGTGCGTGTGTGTGAGTCCGAGAGCGTGTCTGACAGATGTTTAAGTCAATGCATTGATATAATTATCGCTATGAAAAAATACATTCTCCGCCACTTTGGTGTGTGTGTGTTTATGTGTACATGTGTGTGTATGTTTATGTGTACATGTGTGTGTATGTTTATATAGGTGAATATATGTGAATATATGTGTGTATAAATACATTTTGGGTTTAACTTTTCACTAATAACTCTTTTCTTTTAACAACTATAAAAGTGATAGAAGGTGGTCGAACTAGATAAACTTTTTTGATTTTTTTCTTGATCAACCTTATAATTTTCTTTTATCTATGTCATTATTTGTTGCATAAATTATTTGAGATTATTGAATAAAAGAATTTGATTTGATTTATGTGTATACGTGTGTAAGTGAATATATGTGTGTGTTTGTATGTATGAATATATGTTTGTTCGTTAT
>NW_008705176.1:835196-836317 GCF_000326865.2 Helobdella robusta | reverse complement strand
AGAAACATATGAATAAATTTATGTATGTATGTATGTATGTATGTTTCCATGTATGTATGTATGTATGTATGTATGTATGTATGTATGTCTGTATGTATGTATGTATGTATGTTTGTATGTATGTATGTATGCATGTATGTATGTATGTATGTATGTATGTATGTATGTATGTATGTATGTATGTATGTATGTATGTATGTATGTATGTATGTATGGATGTATGTATGTAGGTATGTGGTATGGTAGGTATAAATATTATGTATACATATATATAAACATATTTTTCATTTTTATCTATATTTTTTGTTTATATAAACATACATAGATTTCTAAACATAAAATTACATAGCATAAACATCCCAAAAATTTTTTCTCTATTTTGCAAAAAACTTCTGCGAAAAAATGCATTTAATATTCTATGCTAATAAAAATTTACTAGTTCAGTTACAACAATTATTGTAATTTAATGTGTCTATGGTCCGTGTGTGTGTGTGTGTGTGCGCGTGGGTGTGTCCTTAGTCAGCCTTCTGATATCAAATTTTTGGATATCATTGTCTGAAGATTTTGTATTTTTTAACGTTTTGGCGGTTTCTTGTATCTCTGGTATAGTTTTACATGGTGAGTAATAATAATTTTAAATAATAATAATTATTATTATTTATAATTGATATCATTAACTCGTATAATTATATCTTTTTTTATCGTTAAGGGTTTTTTGGCGTAAACTTTCTCTCTCTCTCTCTCTCACTCTTTTTCTCTCTCTTTCCCTTTCTTTTTTTGATTTTTTCTCTCTCTTTCACTCGCTACCAACTTTTTTCAATTCTCTTTATATATGTAGTTTTATATCATATATTTTGTGTGTGTGTGTGATGTTTGTGTGTGTGGAGTGTGTGTGTGCGTGTGTGTGTGTAAGTGTGTGTGTGTGTGTAGACCGAAAAAATGATGAAAAAAAATAATACATATGTAAGTTACATAAAGCAGATCACAATGGAAATATTATTAAATCATGAGATGCTATGTCAAACTTATATCATTATTTTTGTATGTATACATGTGTGTGTATGTGTTTGTGTGTGCATTTGTATGTATGTGTACGTGTGTGTGTGTGTGTGTGTGTGTGT
>NW_008705176.1:832873-834484 GCF_000326865.2 Helobdella robusta | reverse complement strand
TTCAGCGATGACGATAATGATGATGAAGATGACAGTGACGACGACGACGATGATGATAGCGAAGATGATGATTATGATGGTGGTGGTGGTAAGGGTAATGGTGGGTACAATGATTATGGTGGTGGTGGTAGGTTATATGATCATGATGATGATGATGGTGGCGCATTTGGGAGCGACTACGCCGGCGATGATTATCATCATCTCCAGCAGCAGCAGCAACCGCAGCAAGTGACGATTGTGAACAAGACAATTAAATGGTTAAAAAATGGAGTCGAACTGGACCTAAAAAATGGGAGAAGGTAAATCATCATCATTATTATCATCATGGCATTATCACTTTCTTTATTATAACATTTTCACACACCCACACACACTCACACACACACACGCACACATACCTTCACATACACACATGCATGCAACAAACATACATGCGCCAATTGTAATATAAATCAATTAAAATTACGTCAAAACAATATCACATGCATACAGCAAACAACAAAAATAATAACAATAATAATGACGATAATAACTATAATAAGAATAATAATAACAATAATGATAAGAATAAAATAATAATAATAACATTTTATGAAATTTGAGATTAGTTGGATATTCAACAGTTGTTATTGTTGTTGGTATGATGGCACATGGATCTCAATTAGGTCTCAAAATGTTCTTTTCTGTAATAGAGTTCTAAAAAGGTTCTTTTACATAGAATGGATCCAAAAAGTTTCCTTTTAAAATAAGGTTCTTAAAGGTTCTCTTTCTTGCGAAGGTTCTAATATGTGTACCACGTAACATCGAACTAAACTAAACTGACCATTTCCTCTTAGTAAATTTTTTACACCAATGTAACAATTGGAAGGTTAGTTTGATATATTAGAGCATTTCATTTGAGAAAGACAGAGGAGAGAAAGAGAACGAAAGAGAAGAAGGCAGGGAGAGAGAGAAAGAGAGAGAGAGAGAAGGATAGAGATAAAGAGTTAGTAAAAAAAGAAGCGAAGAAAGAAAGAAGAAAGAAAGAAAGAAAGCTAGACAGAGTAAGAGTGAAAAAAATCGGAAAATAGACAACATTATGAACATAAATTTTATGATATTGCATTGCATACAATTATAGATACACACACTCACACACACACACACACACAAATACTCATACACACATACCTACACACACACACACACGCACACACGCATTATAATTATTCTGCCACATTTAAGATGTCTCATAATTTAATATCCCATAAATCTGAATGCATTAAGTATGCGAAATCGTAAATTCATAAATTTAACTGGCCAAATGAAAATGGATGGATGGATGGATGGATGGATGGATGGATGGATGGAGGGAGGGAGGGAGGGAGGGAGGGAGGGAGGGAGGGAGGGAGGGAGGGATGGATGGATGGATGGATGGATGGATGGATGGATGGATGGATGGATGGATGGATGGATGGATGGATGGATGGATGGATGGATGGATGGATGGATGGATGGATGGATGGATGGATGGATGGATGGATGGATGGATGGATGGATGGATGGATGGATGGATGGATGGATGGCTGGATGGATGGCTGGATGGATGGATGAATGGATGGATAGATGGCT
>NW_008705176.1:827729-831459 GCF_000326865.2 Helobdella robusta | reverse complement strand
CACAAAGTTTTCACGTCTGACTTCACGTACATTTATACATTATAAATACCATTTAAATTTCATATTTTCAAACATACACACACACACACTACACCTTCACACATCCATACATTTACACACGCACGCACACACATTTACACAAACACACACACACACACTCTTTATCAGTATCGATGGTAAATTGAAGTTAGTAATTTTACTACTCTATCATTAATGGTTTTCACGGAAGACATTTTAGATGAAACAGTAAAAGTTGGAGTAGTAACATTAGAAACAGCAGTGGTTATGATAGTAGCAACAGCAGCAGCAGCAGCAGTAGTAGTAGTAGCAGCAGTAGTAGGAGTAGCAGCAGCAGCAGTAAGACAAATGATGTTGTGTACTATCATTAGAACAAAAATTATTTACAACAGGACACTCCTAAGGAATGGAACCTTAATTTTGAATTCAGATGATGACGCTGCTGATGACGTCAGCAAAAATGGCGGCGACGATAAAAATGATAACAAAGATAATAGAATAGATCATAATAGTGATGGCGACGATGATGTTGATGACGAAGGGATGTACCAATGTATCGTTTCGATTAAATATTCGATTCGGTATTTAACCGAAACTGACAATACAAGCGATGATAACCAAAGTAACAACATCAACGTCATCAGCAACATCAACAACAACAACAACATCAACAACAACATCAACATCAACATCAACAACAACAACACAAAAATCCTAACAGCCATCAGCAAAAGAGCTCGACTCTCAATCACACGTTAGTGCTGTTTTTAAAAACGTCGTTCTCGTCTGTTCATTACCTCGGTTGATTGATGCTAACATTCATACATACATACACACATACAACACACGTACATACAACACACACGCATAAACACACATACATACATACACATACATAGACACATACATACATATATACACACATCATACATACATACATACACACACATACATACATACACACACACACATACATACATACACACACACATACATACACACACACACACATACACAAATAGGCCACTTAGAGTTCTTACAGGAACCCGAAAACACCAACATCAAACCCGGAGACTTGCTCATCATCCCATGCCTGACGAACGACCAGCGCCTCTCAGCCAAGCGTAGTTTCAAATGGTTTCGGAATGGTATCGAAATGAATCTCGACAGCGGGAAAAGAAGTAAACCTCTTTCAAATGCCGGTGACGTCAGCAATGGTAGGTTTGGTGTCACTAACAACAACAACAACAAAAATTATAACAACAACGATCATCACTTTAATAATAATAATAATAACAATAATAATAATAATATTAATATTATTAATAATGATAATAATAAACAAAGAACTAAAAATGGGAGCGATAATAAGAAAAATATAAAAGTAAGCCTTAAAAATTTAAAGCCGTCTCCAAAATCCAAACATCAAAATTATTCTTATGCGATAAATAAGAATAACAATAAACCCGGAAGTAATGTCATAGAAGATTCGAGGTTTTTGGTTCACGAAGACGGATCTTTGGAAGTATTTCCGGTTGAAATTAAAGATGGCGGACAGTACAAGTGTGTCGTTGATGAACGACTTGTCAGCAGAGAAGCGCAAATTGTTGTTGTTGTCGACCAGGGTATGTTGTTGTAGTTGTAATTGTTATTGTTGTTGACAACCATGGTATATTGTTGTAGTTGTTGTTGTTGGTGACCACGTTATATGTTATTGTTGTAGTTGTTGATGTTGTTGTTGCTGCTGCTGTTGTTGTTGCTGACCAAAGTTTGTTTGTGCTGTTGATACTGTTGTTCATATCGATCTTATTTATCAACACCCCATAAACAACACAAAAAATTTCTCCATTAAAATACCCATTCTAAATATAGCAGTCAATCAGAAACCTTCAGCACCTCATTTCATGTTTAAACCCCCGGAATTCATGAATATTAATGAGATGGACCGACTGTTGTTGCATTGTGCAGCCAATGGTAGAGACAAGCACGGAAAGCTACCGAGCGTTCATTGGCTGAAAAACGGGTTTACCATAAGGTCAAGGTTTATTCTTTTTTCTCTTTTCTCTCTCTTTTCTCTCTCTCTCTCTCTCTCTCTTTCACTATCTCTATTTTTCTATTTAATCTATTTTTCTCTCTTTTATTTATTTTCTCATTCAAATAAATGATTTTCTTGTTAGAAGCATCTAAAACGAAAAAAAATTAAGATGTAAGTATTAATACTTAGCACGCATACAAACACGCACACAAATGACACATACGCACGCACACGCACGCACATCTAGAACCAATGGGAGAACCCAAAAAGTAGGTCAAGGCAGCCTAATTGTGTCAAACGTGAATGACGACGACCGCGGTCTTTATACGTGTCGGGTCGGCAATGATGAAGATACCATCGACACACACGTGCATGTTAATGTTAATGGTCAGTAATAATGATGATGATGATGATGACGACGACGATGATGACGACGACGACGATGATGATGATCCTGGATATGATAATCATTGCAAAGCTGAGATGGGCGGTCAGATAAGGTAAGAATCAGTGATGACTATGATGATGGCGATGATAGTTATGATGGTTGCAAAGATCAGAGTACTGATAATGATGTCAGTCAGTGTTGTTTCTACTGCCGATGATGATGGTGGTGATAATGATGATGATGATGATGATGATGGCGTGAGTGGTGATGATGACGTCATTATCATCACCACTGATGTCAGTTTCTTCCCGCTTTGAAATTGAAACCGGATGGTGGCTGTATGTAATGGATAGAGTAATTGTTCTATCTATGCTCGTTTTTATGTATTTTCTAGGCCGCTGACATGATGTGATGATGATACTCACATCATCGTCATCATCGTCGTCATCATCATCTTCATCAACATCATCATCATCATCGTCAGTTTTATAATAATTGTCATCTTTATAACCATTCAAAAAAAACAATCAAAATCCATTATAACAAATGATAACTTTAAACAACAAATAAAAACAACAATAATAATATTATTATAATTATAGTTATAATTATTATAATTATTGAAATAATTTCACTTAGTGCCACCGACGATAATAGACTTCCCACTCGAAAACTTCATTGTCGTCACGGAAACAGCTGACCTCGAGCTGGCGTGTGTGGCCGAGGGCTACCCCAGACCTAAAATCACCTGGTACAAGGACGGCCAAAAAATTCGGCGCTACAAAAATCATCACCACCCTGCCGGAAGTGGTGGCCATGATGGTGGTGGTGGTGGTGTTAGTAGTGGTGGAAATGGCAATAAAGATATAACTAACAAGAGTATTGTAGATAATAACAATAAAAACAACAACAACAATAATTATAACAAAAATATAATTGGTAATTATAACAAAGATATAAATAGTAATTACAACAAAGATATAAATAATTATGACGTAAACGCGGACGATAATACGTTGGGAATTTTTGGTGTAAAGATGGCTGACGCGGGAGTTTATCAGTGCATGGCTAGCAACGACGACGACGATGATGATGATGATGGCGATGATAGTAGTCGTAGTAGTCGTAGTAGTAGTAGTAGTGGTGGTAGTGGTGGTGGTGGTAGCGTTATGGTGGCCGTCTTACTGGAAGTTTTAGAGAATGGTAAGATTTTTTTTCAAAGATTGTTAATGTTATTATTATTATTATTATTATGTTATTATTATTATTATATTTGTTTTTATTATTGT
>NW_008705176.1:808865-827300 GCF_000326865.2 Helobdella robusta | reverse complement strand
CACATACGCATACATGTCTGAACGTTAACGGTAGCAGTGCGGCTTCGCCATGGTTCAGCGCTCAAACATTTACCAAAGACTTGGACGGTAATGATGAGGATGTTGATTGTGGTGATGATGATAATAATGATGATGTTGTTGTTGTTGTTGCCCCATTCTGGGGGACCCCTAGGGCTCCAATCGAAGCCGGAGCCAAACCGCCACTGCAATTTTTGTGGTTGATGTTGTTGTTAATGATGATGATGTTGATGGTGTTGTGTTGATGCTGTTGTTGAAGATGCTGTTGTTGATGATGTTGTTGTTGTTGTTGTTGTTGATGACGATGATATTAATAGTGCTGATGACGATGATGATGGCGATGATGATTACAGTGATGATCACCTGCACACACACACACAAATACACACACATACAAGCAAACATACAAACAAACATTATTGTGTGATCTGGTTTTACTTTAAATAAATAAATAAAAATGATAATGATAAAACTCCATGGAAAACATTCCCACCAAAACGACGCCCCACAGAAACCAAAGTGCCGGGAATACCGCTCGACTTGAAGTGTCGATCCCAGAAAAACTCGTTAGGGGTAAGCTGGGCCCCCCCGACCAACTCGCACGTGGTAGTTAGGGGCTACCAGCTGGGATTCGGAGAGGGCGTTCCGGATGTTTACAAATTGGTGCTAGATTCCAGGAAGCGCTATCACGTGATCAAAGATTTGAGTCAGTAATCAATTTGTTTGGTTGTTGTTGTTGGATCGCGTGTAAATGAACGAATGCATGCGTCTGTACTATTTCATTCACTCATTCTCTCACTCATTAATTCATTTAGTTAGCGGTCATTCACGCACTCATTCATTAATCCATTCGTTCTTTCACTCAATCATTCATCCTTTCACTCATTCATTCATTCATTACCGAAGAACCCAACACGGAGTATATATTAACTCTGAGGGCCTCGAACGACAAGGGAGAAGGCGAGCCCTTCATCGACTCGTGCAAAACTGGTCCAACCGGAGATGATGATAATGATGGCGATGCCGGTGGTGATGATGATGATAGTAGTAAGTATATTATTATTTATATTCTTGTTATTATTATTTTATTGTTATTGTTATTAATCAACATCGACTTGGTTAACATAGTTGGGTTTGTCGCCACAACTTTCAGAGCCATCATCATCGTCATCATCATCATCATCATCATCGTCATCATCATCATCATCGTCGTCATCATCGTCATCATCATCGTCGTCGTCATCATTATCAAACCTTTTCCCGCCCGTGGCCTTGAAAGTTATTGCCCACACATCATCGTCCGTTCATCTCGTCTGGACTGATTCCAATTCTTTGGACCAAAGATACAACAACAACCACAACAGCAATAATAATTATAACAACAACAATAACAATAGGAACAATAATTACAACAACAATAATAATTACTACTATAATAATAATAACAATAATAATTTTGCCGGAAGCGGAAAAAAGATTAAAAATAGCAACGATAATAGCGTCAAAAATTACTACAAAAACACCAAACATCCCTACTACTATTACGTCATCAAGGTCGTATCGAAAGCGGGATTTTCCCACACTTCGAAGAAAACCCGACTTATAAATAGCACGGTGACGTCATTGATCGTTACGGATTTAAAAGTGAACACTGATTATGAATTCTTGGTAAAGGTTGTTCGCGGCAATGCTGAAAGTGCCTGGAGTCTCAGTGTTTTTAATAGGACTATGGTTGCTGGTTCGTGTTTTTTTTTTGGTTTAATATTTTTAATTTAATTATTAATTAATCTGTTTGTTTGTTTGTCTGTTTGTTTGTTTGTGTGTTTGTTTGTTCATTCATCCATTTATCCATTTTCCCTTCATCCATTCGTTTATTCATTGTATCATTGGTTCGTTCGTTTTCATATTTTAATGAATATAACTCGAATGGATACACAATACACATATACAAACTTGCTCTTGAAAGGTAATAAAACACACACACACATGCACAAATGTACATACAAACAAACAAACAACATACACACACACACACAAAGCACACACACACGCATACAAATTCTTACAAACAAATTCTGCAACATCCTCAGGCCCGTCAACGTCACCAAGAGACTTGTCAATCATCCAAATTAGTGACAACAACAACAACAACAACAATAATAATAATAATAACAACAACAATAATAATAATAATGTCGGAATCGTTAGACTGGCTTGGTTGCCACCGCGGATCACTAACGGACCAATAACTGGTTGGCTGATTGATTGAATGAATGATTGAATGAATAGTAGACTGATTGATTAGTTGATTGATTAATTGATTAGTTAATTGAAAGTTAATTGATTCAAACATCCAAAATTCTCAAATCTAAATTTTTAAAACCTTACTTCCGAATTTGAGGCTACGCCATCTACCACACAAGTGACCAGCCGCAGTCGGCGTACAGCTGGACCACTATTCGACTGCATACCGATCAGCTATCGACCACCATTACCGACTTACCGACCCAACAGGCGAGGTACTTCAAGATTCAGGCCCGCAATTCGGCCGGATACGGTCCGAACTCGACTCTCGTTGCTTTTAGATTTACCGACGGTTTGTTTTGTTGTTGTTGTTATTATTATTATTGTTAATTTTATTAGATTTAGTAATAGTAGTAGTAGTAGCAGCAGCAATATTATTATTAGTATTAGTTATAGTAGTAGTGGTGGTGGTAGTAGTAGTAGTAATAGTAGTAGTAGTAGTAGTAGTAGTAGTAGTAGTAGTAGTAGTAGTAGTAGTAGTAGTAATAGTAGTGGTAGTGGTGTAGTAACATTAAAAGAAATTTCACCTCGCAAACAGGTTTAAGCAACGAACAACAGCCAATCAAAAATGAAATTTCTTACAGTTTTAAAAGTCAGTTTCTTGATATGATATGAATAAAATGAATGAATGAATGATATTATATCACTTTTATTATTTTTTTTATATGATTAAATTCGCCACGCGTTTCAACTTGCGTCTGATTTGTATCTGCTTGCACTTGAACCTGGGGGCAGAAACTCAGGTAACAAGCAGTCTAACCATTGAACTACCAGTCGTTTCCAATAAAACACAAATTAAATGAGAACAAGAAAGATAACAATCACACTCACGATATATTTTTATTCGACGAGTCGATTTAAAAATAGAAGTGTCGATATAATATCGCCCATTTACCCCCAAACACCATAGATACTCATAACACGATGACCAAAGAACAAACTGCAAGTCTACCGCCGGTGGTTTTCTATGCTGTCATCGGAAGTTTGGCTACGCTGTTCATCATTTCCGCCATTTTGATTGCTTCTGTCATCTGCTATAGGCGCAAGTTGGCCAAAGATTCTGCATCTGAAAGCGGGTACGTTTTTGTAATTAAAATTATTAATTGTATATTATTTAATTAAATTTTAAAACTAATAAACAGCAACAACACAATCACTATCGCGACCGTCATCATCATCACAACCAAACAACCCCGACAACCAATCAGAACGATGCAATCTCATCGCCACCATTCGACCCTGTCAAACAAAGACCTCAAGCCCCCTGACCTCTGGGTCGACACGAGGTTGAATGAACACGTGACTTACAACAGCAACAGCAGCCAGCAGCAGCTGCAACAGCTGCAACAGCAGCAACATTCCTCAAATAGCTCATCTCCGAATACCATCTTTAACTTCGGAAACATTAATAGAAATAATAATAATTTTAATAATAATAATAATAATTTTAATAATAATAATAATTTTAATAACAATAATTTATTTACTAATGGCAACCAATTACTGATTGGGAATCCTTTGGATATCAGCTGTTTGCAATTCAGAAGTATTGATAATAATAACAGTGCCAATGTTAACCTTTCTGAATGTTCAGTTATTAGTAACGAAGACACCGGTTAGTGTTTGTGTTTGTGCGTGCGTTTGTCTATTTGCGTGTGTGTCTGTCTGTTTGTGTATGTGTGTGTCTGTCTGTGTGTAATTTGTGAGTCTGTCTGCGTTTGTTCATTAACAGTTTCCATGGAAATATCAGAAGAAGATAGATATCTTAGACCATCGGGTTAATATTATTAGTTGTTATTATTATTATGGTCGTCATTTTTATTATTAACATTATTATTATTAATTTTAATAATATTATTATTGTTATTATTTATATTATAATTATAACCACAACAACAACCCTAGGTTTCACTTCTAATTACCTCAACAACTACCAACAACAACCGCAACCGCCATCTTATCTCAGCAGCCACAGCAGCGGCCACAACAACAGCAACACCACTCCCAACAAAACGACAAATTCTATTTTTGGTGCCACTAGGCTCTTTAGTCGCACCCCATTTTCCGCCAACCTGATTGGTTCCAGTGTTGTCGCCATGACCACGCCTAGGGTCAATGCCGGAGACATAGCTCCTCCCCCTAACGGTTTTGCATACACACACACACCACACACACACACAAACAAACAAATATTATTTGTAACACGTAACCTTACTTTGTATGCATTTTTCAGTTCGATACTGTACTCTATGTGAAATATTTTTTCATTACGAAACGAGATTTAACGGTAAAATAATTTCGTCTCGTTTTATTTCGAATTGCAGAAAACAGTTTTTCAACGCTGGAGAGGCAGCGTCTGAAGATAGAAGCGAGTAGGAAGTTAATGAACAGTAATAGCAGTTCCAGGATTGCTGGTTTGTTTGTCTATGCCTTTTTTTGTCAATGTTTTTTATCTATGTTTATATTTTGTTTTACCTATAATTATGTTTTTTATCTATGTTTATGTTTTGTTTGTTTTTACCTATTTATGTTTTTTTTTATGTTTTTTCATATCTGTGTGTATTTTTTTCCTGTTCCAGCTATTAATTATAATATTATAATTAATTATAATATTATAATTAAATCTGGCATTAATAATTAATCATGGAATCATATTTTCATAATTTAGTGAGGCCCACGCAACTACAACCGAAAGTAACTTCGTCGTCATCAGCATCAGCATCGCCACCACTAACAGCCTCATCATCAACAACAACATCAACAACAACATCAACAACAACAACAACGACGAACACTGATTGTGCCAATGTAAATGCTAGCATTGATAACATCAACAACAACAACATCAATAATAATAACATTAATAATAACAACAACAACAATAACTCCACGGAGACACAAAATATTAACAATTCCAATTCAATTATACCAGTATGTTAACGTATTTTTATTGTTGTTGAAATTTTTTGCCATGTTTAAGAAATGAATGAGCTACAGGAGCTAATGATTTCCATTGAATAATATTTTGTCATCACCACACACACACGCACATACGCACGCAACACACTCGCAGCATACACACACACTTACAACACTTACACACGCACACAACATACGCACACACACACACACTTACAACACTTACACACGCACACAACATACGCACACACACGTACACACACAGCGCGTAGAAGACACGTAATTCCTCATCTCATACGATATGCACAACACCACCACCCGGCCTAAATCATAATTTTCACCATCCCCATTATAACTATAATCACCATTGTTATCATCAATTTTCACCATCCCCATTAAAATTATTACAACCATCGTAATCATCATCAATTTTCCACCCGCATAGAAATCTCTTAGTACGGAAGAATTGTCAGCCGAAATGGCAAACCTGGAAGGACTCATGAAAGATCTAAGTGCCATCACGCAGAGCGAGTTCAAATGCTGACTGCCACAATTATCACGACAAATTTTACGACAAATATTACGACAAATATTACCACAATTACGACAAAAATTACCACAATTACTACTAATATTACCACGTGCCATATTTGTGAAATGAAATTATATAGCTACGATCATAATGTTTATGACAATTTTACGACGCTCTTTCACGAGCGTTTTTTTAGTAAATCACATTCGTAGATGATGGATGTTTTGACTTGACGATGTTTACCTACAAAAATATTTGTAAAAAGTTTCCTATTTGTGAAAAAGTTTCTTACTTGTGACAATGTATTCTTTTTAAAACGGCATAATTACGAATTAACAATGTTTCTTTCAATTTATCTACGTCTATATTCGCGTCACGATAGTCGTTATTTTTGGCCTAAAATTGAAAATTGACAACTGAACTAATTTAAATTTTAAAAATAAGAAAATGAGACCTTTATAAAACGAAATACTACCATTTTACGTTATAATTACGAAATGCTACCATTTACCTTATTATTCACTCAACCTTAAGTTTAGTGCTACATTCATACATATGTTTGTATATAAGTTATATATATATATATATATATATAAGTATGTATTATATATATATGTATATATATATGTATATATATATATGTATATTATATATATATATATATATAATACATAAGACACATACACGTACACACACACACACACACATATATATAGTTATTAGATTTTACATTTTCAATTTTTGTAAATTGCTTGAAACTATAAACTTATTTTATCTTGACAAAAAAATGTATGTGTGTTTATGTATGTGTGTGTTTTTTTGTGTGTGTGTGTGTGTCTATGCGTGTATATATGTGTGGTGCACTTACGCTGTTGTACACCCTCAACTGAAAGTCGTATGAAAATAACATGGCGCTACGTAATGCCGTATGACGTCACTTTGTAGATTATTTTTATATTATCATCATTATAATTATAGCTAAAAGACGATCTGTAACATCAGACATATACATATAATAATTATTATATACACGCACACACACACACACAAACACGCGCGCACACACATAAACACGTGTACACACACATAAACACACACACACACACCTGTTACGTTAGAAATTATCTTTTTCAATCCAAATCATATTATATAAATTCTTATATATGAATCCGTAAGAGACAAAAATTTTGTCCTAATATGGCCTACATTCTTTAGTTTGATATCAACAACTCTGAACTGAAGGGAGGAGCGAGAAAAAAAGGAAAAGAGAGAGAGAGAGTATAAAAAAGGGAGAGAGAGAGAGTACAAAGGAAGGAAAGAGAGTACAAAAGGGAGAGAGAGAGAGAGAGAGTACCAAAAAGATTGAGAGAAAGAGATCAGAGCCAAAGAGATTGGATCGAGAAAGAAAGATAGTAAGAGAAAGAGAAACGGAGAGTGATTGAAAGAAGATAAGTTTGCAAACAGAGAGATAAATAGACAGACAGACAGATAGATAAAAAAAGAGAGAGGAAAAGGTATATTGAGTTTTTATCAATTGACTAACAGAAAACCACAACACTTTACTAACCAAAAATTGATATCTTACTTTTTCATACCAGCTAGACCAACAAAAATAATTTTAACAACAACAATAATAATTATTATTATTACAATTATTATTATATTATAATTATTATTGCTAACAAATAAAAAGAATTAATTCAAGAATACGTGTTCTTAAATCAGTAACGTGCTAACAATATACGGCGCATATACAAACTTTATGAGACCATTATAAAAAATACTCTTCAAACTGAAATCGAACTATACTGGAGGTTCACAGCAATATGTAACCTATTCGCAAGGTTCAAGGTAATTTCAATTACAAGTTTTACATTTTCATGTTCGGAAGATACTCAATGACAAATTACCAGCTTTAAACACTTTTATGAGCGCCGCATTCTAGGAAACAAAAATTGAACTAATGACTCTGTTGATTTATTTAAAGCATTTTACATGGATATATAAATCTATGGCATCATGTGCAAAAGACCACTACCACATAAGTTCTATGAGCCTCGGTAATCCACCGCAGTAAGCGAACGTTTGATTTCAGCAATCCCCTTTCAATGAACGCCAGAATGTAAAAAATTTGTTAGACATAGCGAAGATAGTTTTCTAAAATAATAATTTTGAATTATTTACGCCATTTATTTAATTAAAAAAAATCAATAAAAGTTTAACGAGATCGAATATTTTTAATATTAATGTATATAAATTAGTTAATTTAATACTAATAAATAGTAATTATTATATATTAGTATTCATATTTCATTTTAATTCATATTTACATTTTTTACATTCTCTGCATCTTTTAGTGAGGGATGGTTAAACAACATAGGTAAGTTAGGAACTGAGCTGGGCCAATTGAACGTAGGTAAGTTGGAAACTGAGCTAAGTCAATTATATAAAAATAGATAAAGAATTGAACTGAACCAATTGAATATAGGTGAGTGAAAAACTGAGCTGAGCCAATTGAACATAGGTAAGTAAGAGTCTGAGCTGAGACAATTAAATAAAAGTAAGAGACTGCACTGAGCCAATTGAATATAGGTAAGTTAGAGTCTGAGCTGAGCTAATTAAATATAGGTGAATGAGAAACTGAGCTGAGCCAATTGAATATAAGTAAGAGACCGGACTGAGCCAATTGAACATAGGTAAGTTAGAGTCTGAGCTGAGCTAATTGAATATAGGTGTGTGAGAAACTGAGCTGAGCCTATTGAATATAGGTAAGTTAGAGTCTGAGCTGAGCCAATTGAATATAAGTAAGAGACTGCTCTGAGCCAATTGAATATAGGTAAGTTAAAGTCTGAGCTGAGCTAATTGAATATAGGTGTGTGAGAAACTGAGCTGAGCCAATTGAACATAGGTAAGTTAGGGACTGAGCTGAGCCAATTGAACATAGGTAAGTTAGAAAATGAGCTGAGTTAATTGAACATAGGTACGTTAAGAACTGACTTGAGCCATCTGAACATAGGTAAGTTAAAGACTGAGTTAAACCAATTGAATATAGATAAGTTAGGGACCAAGCTGAGCCATTTGAATATAGATAAGTTAAGGACTGAGTTGAGCTAATTGTATATTAGGTAAGTAAGCAACTGAGCTGAATTAATTGATTGTAAAGTATCAACCAGTATCTTTTTGAACATGATAGTATCATTAAATGAAATATTTTAAGTTACTTTTATTTTCATTAAATTTTCAATTTAATTTCATTGCGATATCGATGATGATGATTGTGACCTGACTTATTAAAAACATCAAAAAAATTTTTAAAATAGGATGGAGAATTTGTTACGAAATCGTAACAAATGGAGGAAATGGAATATTTTTTAATCTCACTCGCGTTATTTCTTTGATATCGATATTGAGGATATTCGTATATAAAGCGGGCAAAATTTTAATATAAAAGCGCTTATAAATCTACGCATACTGGCTCAGCTTGGCTCGGCTTGGCTTGGCTTGGCTCGGCTTGGAATTGGATGTTAAGCAAGGTGTGGTCTCAAATTATTTTGATTTCTCCTCAAAAATTTGTACTGTAAAGTATCTAGAATTCATGTATACAAATAATTAGTAAGATTATATGTTTATATAAAGAGCAATATATCAGATTCAACCAACCAATCAGAAAGTTTCGAAGGCGTTCGTTCGATGACGTCAATAGTACGGACGGTTAGCGTTGTTGTTAAGACTGTACAATAGTGTAGTACATACATTAAATAAATTTTTTACTGATGTGGATGATTGAAATGATGAAAATGTATGGTTGAACCGAGTATAAAAAGGAGCCAAGACAGCATGAAAATCAGATCAGGCATTCTGCCTCGCTTGAAGCAGTCTGCCTGATCTCCTTTATTTTATTTTTATAATTTATTTATCTATTTATTTTATTATATAGAGTTATATAGAGTTATATAGAGTTATATAGAGTTTGTATGTTGCCTGTGGTTTGTGTGTTTGTATGTTATATTTTTTTTTATATTTTAGGTGGGTTCTTTAGCGGTTGCTCATACATACATACATACATCATGTTTGTTTGTGTGGTAGTATTTTTGTTCTGTTTTACTCTTTTTTCTCTTTCTTCATGAGTCTTGAGATAAGTTATTTAAACATAGGTAGGTGAGATTGAGATTAATTTATTATATAGGTAGGCTAGGGCATAAGGTAATTTAGTTACATAGGTAGGTTAGGGACTTCTTTTCTCTTACTCTACTTGGTGGTGTGTTTTTCGTTTTGTGTATTTTTTTGTTTTGTTTTACACCATACATTCAACAGGTACGCGGTGGTTCCTGGTTTTAGTGGGATTTTTATTGACTGAGTGTGGTAGTATGCATGGTTATATAGAGTTATATATAGTTATATATAGTTATATATAGTTATATAGAGTTATATAGAGTTATATAGAGTTATATAGAGTTTATAGAGTTATATAGAGTTATATAGAGTTATATAGAGTTATATAGAGTTATATAGAGCATAAATCCTATATAGATACCTTTCTTTGGGGTTCTTTTCTTTGCCGACCGGTCGGCTTCTTTTCGTTTCTCTATTTTCATTTTAATTGATTAAATGAATAAGATTTTTCCATTTAGGTTCATTCAGGTTTTTTCAGCTTCATTCATTCAGGTTGAAGCTTCCAGAGGAGTTCATCGTGGACGATCAGAATGGTTGTGATGTCACGCTACGTTCGTTCATTCATTGGCAAAGAATGCACGCCTGACAGGGGTAAGTTTTACGGTTTCTTTCCGGTTCCTTTCTTTGCCAGTTGGCTGGCTTTTTCTGCTGGCGGGTTTCACCGCGGCTCGTTTTTCAATTTTCATAAATAAAGTTTTTTTTATTTTATTCATTTCATTTAGGTTGAAGCTTCCAGAGGAGCTCACCATGGAAGATGTCAGGCTACGTTCGTTCATTCAGTGGCAAAGAATACACGCCTGGCTGGGATACGTTTTATTCTTTTTTCTCTGTAATTTAACATTAAGTAGGAATGCATACACGCACACACATACACACACAATTACATTAAGTAGCTATATAGGTAGGTTAGATAGGCATAATTTTAATTGTAGGTAGGATAGATAGGAAGCATCCAATTAATAGTTGAATAGGTAGGCGCGTAAGTTTATCGCTTTTATTTTTTCTTGCACCCACATTTCACGCATCAGCGTATTACACACACACACACAATTGCATACATAAACACATATGTTAGTATTTGAGCGTAATTTTATTTTCATTACACATTCTAATGTATTATTACTAAGGTTGAGAGTAATTTAATTTCATAGGTAGTTAAGGGCAATAATGTAATTCTATGAACAATCTTGTAATGTAAATTAAAACGCTGTAAGTGTATCGATAGGTAGGTTAATTATAAGTTTTATATTATTATTATTATGTTGGAGCCCAAGGCATTACGTAGGTGGTGGGGTGGGTGCCGAAAGGCCAATGAATTGGGCTCTTGAGTTTTGTAATTTTAGGTAAGCTATGGCCGTAATGTAATGAATAGGTAAGTTAAGGCTACGTTGTAACACATAATCATTAATAGATTTAGGGTTTAAGTTTTATATTATTATTACTAAGTTGGAGCCCAAGGCATTACGTAGGTGGTGGGGTGGGTGCCGAAAGGCCAATGAATTGGGCTCTTGAGTTTTGTAATTTTAGGTAAGCTAGGGCTTAACTGTAATGAATAGGTAAGTTGAGGGTACGATAGCCGATAGACTCTGAATTTCAAAGTCTCTTGTCAGAGATAAGCCTTGGTGGCCAGTGGTGAACCGGCAATGGTTTACTATCCGGACGGCAATGGTTTACTATCTGCACGGTTATGATTTACTATGCGGCATGGCCATAGTCTACTACCCGCACGGCTTCCGGACGGCAAATGGTTTACTATCCGCACGGCAATAGTCTACTATCCGCACGGCAATGGTTTACTATCCGGTGCCCTGGCTGTCGGTGAGCCTCTGTGCAAGGAGGGAGAATGAAGGGGGGCTTTCGACTATTGTACCATTAACAATTTAATATAGATTAGTTAAGGTAATTAAATAGGTAGATAGGATTATTTTTATTAAGCAATTTGAGATGCAAGCACCGCTAAGCTTTCTGATGAGAATATTCTCTATCTTTCTCCATTCCACGGGATGTGTTTCAACAACAATCTCGAGGAGGACTGGCACCAGTTTTGGAGGACAACGTAGGAACCGGAAGGCATTCATCATTCTGCCTTTGTCGAATGGACGACGGTGAGTTTTTTTACATTTTACTCTATTATTTTAAGATATTATTTATTTGCCATCATTTTTTCTTTATACTTTTTTGCTTCTAAAATTCTAACATTCATTTACTACTACGCTAATAAAAAAAATTGTCTACAGGATGATGAGAGGTGGGCAGTGGTGGGAGTCAGCACGTTTCAGATGGTGGTCTCATGATGATTTACGTATGATGATGGTAGTGTAGGAAGAATCAGCGCGTTGGCTGTTCAACTGACACTCAGAAGTTCGGATGAAATCATGTGTGCCGACTTGAATGTGGTGGTCGGTGCAATGGATTAGAGTAACGACGATTTTTGAAATAAGGTTTAGTTTCTTTTTTTTTTATTTTTCTCATTCATTAATTTTTTCACTCAATCTTTCAAATTATTCTTCCATTAATTGACGTTAATTCATTCCATTCATTCATTCTTTTAACTAATTATTTAATCTTTTAGTTAATCATTTATTCGTTCGTTCCTTTGTTCCTTGATTTACTACTAAGGTAATAAAAAAACTTGTCTACAGAATGATGAGAGGTTGGTTGTGGTGGGCGTCAGCACGTTTCAGATGGGGTCTCATGATGATCGTTCCGATGACAATTTGAAGATAATATTAAAGGTAAATTTTTTTATGTCCCATCGTACCATTGAAAGTACTCGAATTTAAACAAAGGATTGAGTGTCATCTTGCCTATTTTTCCCAATGTCTTGCTTTTTATTTTAAAAAATTAATTTTTTTTCAATTTAGTGTTTTTCAGTAACCGGTCAAATTCACTATTCCATCGGTGCGTGTCAGATGATGGTCGGTGCAATGGAGGTTCGTCAGTAGCGAGTCAAGAAGTTTCTGGAGAGTACACGCGCGCACATTCACACACACACACACATCAATACAACACACACATACACAACATCCATTCATTCGGTGTCGTTGTTGTTATGTTTCTCTTCAACTTTCTATTTTCTTTACCGGACTTAATTTAATTCATAGGTAAGTTAGGGAATGAGATGAGTTGAACAATCTAGGCTAGGGCTAGGGTTTAACATTAGTTAAAAAGTTTTAAATAAAATAAAAACGCTAAAATATGTAAAATAAAATGCCTGAAACATGTAAAATTCCTAAAACGTGGAAACACAAATTTGTAGGTAGGTAGGTAGGTGAGTTGAGTTAATCATTATAGGTAAGCTAGGGCCCTGAGAGTAATTTAATTGTAGGTAGGTGACTGACTACTATTATTGCGACTTCTTACTAATTTTGTGTGGTGTGTTTGTTTGTTTTCGCTTCACAGAACCACACCAACAAAACACTATACATATATTTTTGTTTCGTCGTCGCCTTAAATTTTACTTTTTTGAACAATCTTTTTAATAATGTCTATTTATTTATTTGTAAAATGTTGACTGATTTCTAGTTTTTTTTTTATTTTGGTTATATAATTTTGGATATTTCTTGATTTACTTTGTATATATGCATGTATAAATAGTTTCTGTTTGGTATGTTGATTTAGTCATTATGATATGCTGTGAACTGTTTTTACTAAATGTTCATGCTACGTGAATCATCCTCCGAGAACTACTGAGGGGTGTTACATTTGTTTGATTAAAATCCGAAGTTTTTTTAAAAATTTACTTTTTAAAATTTTAATTTTTCGCCATTTTATGATATCAAATAAAAGCAACTGTTGTGTTTTTCGTTTTTTTATTAAAATTTCGAAACTGTTTCTAGATATGTACGGTTGAATGTTTGTTTGCGCTTCATCAAATATCTTTTTATTCGATTTACCATAATTCTATCGATTATTTGGTTCATTCAATTTGGTTGATTAGTTGGTCGATTGATTGAATGAATGAATGAATGAATGAATGAATGAATGAATGAATGAATGATTGTTCGAATTTATCGACTGAAACCAATTCAATACAGCCTATTTTAGTTTATATTTCAAATCGGTATTCACGGTATTTTGATGATTTAAAAAAACTTGTATTTTAAAAAATAAAAAAAATTATTAATAAGCTATATTCCTTTCAAAAAAACTAGGTCAATTTGAAAGCATGTGGTTGGTCAAAATTCTTTGGGTCAGATTCAAAATCGAGGCCCGTTATTGGCTGGATTCAAATACGTCATATTCAAAAAACGAAGCAAACGATTTGTTAAATTTAGTTTTGTCATTATTAAAATCGAGGCTCATGATTGGTCGGATTCAATTACGTCATCTTTAGAATGGAGGCCTGTGATTGGTCTGAATTAATGACGTCATACTCGTGGTGCCATATTTGTTTGGCGGCAATGCCGATTATCTCCAATACTGATGCGGCTAGCATTAATATCTCTGAAAAAGTTATACAACAAGTTGTATTTCTCAAAAAGTTATAATTATAATTATTTGTAATTTCAATTGTAATAATTTCAATAATAATGACATTAATAGAACGCTATCAAGAACATACCTAAATTGGATTTAAGTTGATTGATCGCTTTAAGTCCCGCCTTCTCGCTTAAGCCGGCATTCAATATAAATTTTTCAAGGTCAGCCCTCACCGACCCCATCAGACATTTACATATAATAATTATTATATACACGCACACACACACACATAAACACGTGTACACACACACACCTGTTACGTTAAAAATTATCTTTTTTAAATCCAAATCATATTATGTAAATTCTTATATATGAATTCGTAAGAGACAAAAATTTTGTCCTAATATGGCCTACATTCTTTAGTTTGATATCAACAACTCTGAACTGAAGGGAGGAGCGAGAAAAAAAGGAAAAGAGAGAGAGAGAGTATAAAAAAGGGAGAGAGAGAGAGTACAAAGGAAGGAAAGAGAGTACAAAAGGGAGAGAGAGAGAGTACCAAAAAGATTGAGAGAAAGAGATCAGAGCCAAAGAGATTGGATCGAGAAAGAAAGATAGTAAGAGAAAGAGAAACGGAGAGTGATTGAAAGAAGATAAGTTTGCAAACAGAGAGATAAATAGACAGACAGACAGATAGATAAAAAAAGAGAGAGGAAAAGGTATATTGAGTTTTTATCAATTGACTAACAGAAAACCACAACATTTTACTAACAAAAAATTGACATCTTTTACTTTTTCATACCAGCTAGACCAACAAAAATAATATTAACAACAATAATAATAATTATTATTATTACAATTATTATTATATTATAATTATTATTGCTAACAAATAAAAAGAATCAACTCAAGAATACGTGTTCGAAAAATAAAATACACACAAAAGATACACACACACACACACACACACACACACACACACACACACACACACACACACACACACACACACACACACACACACAATCAAACATACATACAATGATATATATATATATATGAATATGAACAAAAATATATATCACATAACACCGTATATACATACTAATACATAGAACTTATTGAACTTATTGGATAATTATAAATAACAACAGGCTGATTGATTGATTGATCGATCGATTGACTTAATAAACGAATGAAAGATTGATTAATTGAATAAATGAATGGAAGATTGAATAATTGAATAAATGAATGGAAGATTGATTAATTGAATAGATGACGATAGATTAAATGATTGGTTATATGATTGATTGATTGATTGGCTGGTTGAGAAAATACGATTTAATACTTAATAAATTGAGATGATTGATTGATGCGCTAAGTATTATTACGTGGCAGTAATAGTAGTAGTAAAAATGAAAACAATAATAATAATAATAATAATAACAACAATAACAACGAAATATTATCGTATCAAGTGAATCATTTCAACAATAGAAATCCAAGTCCTGAAGCATTCAAGTAACCATGTGAATGGGTATTTTAACATTTCAATAAGTACATGTATGTATGTGTGCACGCATGTTTGTTTCCACGTACGTGTGAATGTTTGTGTGTGCGTGTATGTATGTATGTTTTTTAAGTTTATATAGTAAGTGAGAGAAAAAGAGGGAGAGAGAGAGAGAGAGAGAGAGAGAGAGAGAGAAAGGGAAGAAAGAAAGACTAGTTAAATAAACATTGGTCCTATTATTTATTTAGTATATATATATTTTATATATATATAATATTATATATATATATATATAAAATGAACGATTGAAGGAAAAAATGGATGAAAAGATGAATGAACGAATGAAAGAAAGAATGAAAATAAAAATCACAATAGAAAAAGCAATCCCATAACAAAGCAATACTTATATACTAAAAAACTAATACTTAAGCCAAAAAAAGCATTAATTACTAAGTAGTAGTGGTAGTAATAATAGCAATGTAAATAGATGCATGTTAGCAGTTTGAAAATTAGAAATAGGAATAACAAATGAATGACTGAATGAATAAATAAATAAATGCATATGCAAAATGACTATACCATATCAATAATTTCAAATATTTCTGAAAAACAACAACAACAAAATATTATTAATAATAAATAACAAATAATAATAATAATAATCTAAAACAGGCGTTTTCATTCTATAATAAGGGTAATAATAATAATTTATCAAAAAAGTTGTCAATAAAAATATCAATGAATTAGTATATATCAAACAACGGATCAATCAATCAATCAATCAATCAATCAATCAATCAATCAATCAATCAATCAATCAATCAATCAATCAATCAATCAATCAATCAATCAATCAATCAATCAATCAATCAATCAATCAATCAACTAATCAATCAACTAATCAATCAATCAGCCAGTACATCAATCAATCAATCGATTGGTTGAAAAATAAATATTAAAAAAGTTTAAATAATAACATCGGCCCTCTTTAAAATAATGTGAGTTTTATAAAAATAATAATCAATCAATCAATCAATCAATCAATCAATCAATCAATCAATCAACCAACCAACCAATCAATCAACCAATCAATCAATCAACCAACCAATCAACCAATAAATCAACTCAAATCTTTATCTTCTAGATATTTATATTCGAAAGTGAAGTTGTCGACATTTCGTTGCATCCACTTTTCATAGTCAAAGTATATGTAGGAACCCTTTGGGACAATAAAAAAAATAAATAAGAAAAAACAATTAAACAGACAGACAGGAACACATACAGACAGACAAAGCACAGACACATGGACAAAAAGGAACAGACAGACAGACGTAGACGAACCTGCTCGCATTCTTCGGTGATGAGTGTCGGCTCGTCTCTCCTCTGAAACCACATAAGATGTCTCGTGTGAAAACGCCACGACAGCTGCTTCAACGCCTTCGCCGCCATATACTGCGCTTTGCTTCCCTGTCAAAATTATAAACAGTTGAACAATTAATCGGAGACAGGCAGACCAACAAACAGGCAAGCAAACGAACAACCAGAGAGACGAATCAGCAAACATCAGAAAAAAAGAGACAAACAGATCAACAAAGAATCAGTCAAAGAGGCAAACAAATCAGCAATCAGACAAGGAAATAAATGGGCAGGTAGACATACAAACAAACGATCAGTTAAACATACAAACAAACAATCAGAAAAACAAGACTGAGGAACAGACAGACAGACAGATAGACAGACAGACAGACAGACCTCCATATAATAGAATATAAAGAACAGTGTTTCTGGATTGAGTTTGAGGTAGAAGTCTAGATGATTGTAGAGGCTCGGCGGGAGCGTGGCGTAATATGAGGGCATCTTGTAAGGCATTGGAAAGTTCGTTGACCTTTAGAAAAAATTAATAATAATAACAATACACACATACATAAAAACGCACGAACAAACAAACAAAAAATTCAAATCCATCCAAAACAAATACAGATATACACTCCTAAGCATAACTGCAAATGCGGACAATTACACAGACTCCATACAAGCATACAGCAACTCCAACCACCACAGCTACAACTACCGATTTTGTTGCGACTCCATGGCGTGTGGCATGTGTAAGGAGGCAGACGACAGCATCTGCATCTGATATAACTGCTGCTTCGTAAGGGGAACTCTGCCTAGGGGCGTCAAACTGTACATAGGGTCTATCTTTATTGTTGTCGTTGTTACTATCGTTGTCGTCGTAGAAGCTGCTGCTGCTGCTACCGTTGATGACGCCATCGTCGTCGTCGTTGTTGTTGTCGTCGCTGTCGATGACGTGTTGCTTTGTTGTTGTTGGGATGTTGCCGGTATGAAAGTCGGTGTGGTAGCGGCTGACGACGTTGTCGTGGTGAACGCGTGGCTATTAATGGATGGAAAGTTTGTAAAGTATGAGGATAGGTAGTCTGCAGCTGCCGTCAGGATGTTGTAACTGCTGCTGCTGCTGGTAGTCGATGACGTCATTATCGATATGGACATGGTCGATGTTTGTTTGCTCGCTAATGGCGGGAAGGATTCGACGTTCACTGAA
>NW_008705176.1:779682-808815 GCF_000326865.2 Helobdella robusta | reverse complement strand
TATCGAGGAATGTAGGCCAGTGATGATGACCTTTTTCGACGGAATTTGTGGCTAGCGTCGCTGCAGTTGTGGCTGCTGTATCACAATTTTTTCTAAAAATATCCGCAGAAGACGTCATCGTCGACGCGATAGCCGTCGCGCCAGTTGAAAGCGTCGTCAGAAAAAGCAACAAATCGTCGTCATCGCTATTGCTAAACTTGTTGCTGGCAGCGGCTGAAGCAGCAGCAGCAGTAGATGATGATGAAGGAAAAACATGTGAATTGGACCTGATCTTCGAACCAGTGTTCCTAAAATTACTAAGCGTGAAATTACTTGCGGGTGTAGTAGTAGTAGTAGTAGTAGTAGTAGTGCTTGAAATAGTAGTACTAGTATTATTACCATCACTGAAACTATTCGTACAGTTACTGTTGGCAGTTGTGGTGGTGGTGGTAGTAGTAGTAGTAGTAGTAGTAGTAGTAGTAGTAGTAGTAGTAGTAGTAGTAATGGTGGAATCATTTTTAAAAGTTTTAACGAAATATGAAGAAGACTTGGCATGAGATTCGCTGTCCGAGTCGTTAGATATCTCATCAATGCAATTCATAATGTGAGTGGCCGTCAGGGAGGACGTGGAAGTCGCCGCTAGCGACGCCGTCGACATTATTTTAAACAACAGTGACGACGTTGTTGTCGTTGCCGTGGTTGTTGTTGCCGCTGCCGCTATGGTCGTTGCTACAAGCAAAGAGCTATAAGTGTTAACGAGCAACGGTGGAAGTACTTCAGTAGGCGAGTGTAGCGCCTGGTGGCTTCTACTGCTACTACTACTGCCAACGACGACGTTTTGTTTCAGGGTTGTAGGTAGTGTGGAATCTAGGTTCTTCATCGACAGGATTATGCTCTCTGCCACGTTCTTACTTTTCTAATTAGTGTTTGGTGGGTAAGTGAATGGCTAGGCTTTAAAAGGTTTTTTGTGTTTTATTATCACTACTACTACTACTAATATAACCGCTACTGCGATTACTACTACTACTACTGCTACTACTACTGCTACTACTACTACGACTACTACTAGTACTACTACTACTGCTACTACTACTGCTACTACTACTACGACTACTACTAGTACTACTACTACTACTACTACTACAACAATATAAACAACCACAACAACGAGACAAGAACAACAGCGAAGCAAACTTACTTTATGATTATCATTATAGTGATTGAAGTGTTGTTGTTTCAGCTGCAGATGATGGCTGTGGTGGTGTGGTTGATGCTGATGATGATATGAATGCTGTTGTAGCTGCTGCTGCTGAAGTTGATGCAGATGGCTGCTGTGTTTGTGGTGCTTGAGGCGAGGTGACGACGAAGACGACAGTGACGTCACGTGATAGATTTTATTCTTAGGATCTATGTGACCTATGTGATGGTAGTGTTGAAATAATTTTGCCACATTGCTTTCAACCGACTACCATCATCATAACAATCATCATCATCGTCGTCGTCATCATCATCATCATCACTATCATCATCATCAGCAGCAGCAGCAGCAGCCGCAATAGCAGCACACACCTGTATGATGAACTTTTAAACTGGCTACCTGAGCATAATTTTGACCAGCGGTCACCAAAGAGACGATTGGCTGCTGGGCATTGTTTGTAGGTTGTTGCTGTTGTTGTTGGTGGTGGTGGTCATTTTGAGATCTGATAATGATGACGGTAATGGTGGTGATGATAGATAGTGAGTGAAGATTGTGATGATGAAAGTGAGTAGAGATGACGATGATGACTGTGCCGAACGGAGATGTTGATGAATATTACACGTAAAGATGGTAATTGAGATAACGATGATGATATGGTGAGGAGTTGAGATGATAACATAAGGTAAATATGGTTGTGAGAAACGAATGATAACAACCACAAACAAATGACAAATCAACCAGCCAACCAACCAAACAACCAACCAATCAACCAGCCAAACAGACAAACTTTACCTAACTGATAATGAGAAAGACTTATTATGTAGATTGTTAGTACTGGTTGAATGCTGTGGCTTAGGGTTGTTGCAATGAACACCCAGCTTATCTACAATGTGCTAAAATCAATAAATCAATCAATCAATCAGCCAGTCAATTAAAAATTAAATAAACAATTGATCATTATAAACATAAAATTTTAAAAAATAAGCAAAAAAACTAAACATACAAACAAACAAACAAACAAACATACTTACATACAAACAAACAAACAAACATAAACCAAAACAGACAAAGAAACCAACAAAAAGTAAAAATAAAATAGCAAGAGTAACAGGAATATCTCACAATATCCTCAGAGTTTGGTTTAACCTTATTCCTCATGCCGTCATCCTAAATAGCACAGACCAAAAAGATAATTAAATTTAAAATTAATTTAAAATTAACTAAAAATTAAATTAAAATTAATGTAAAATCGAATCATAACTCAATATGGAATGAACTAAATAACACAAAAATAAACAAATTATCTAATCAATTAATTAATTAATTGGTTAACTAAAAACGAATTAAAATTAGATTAAAAGCATAAACCACAAGGCAACTGAACGTTTTAAAATAAAACAACACTAGTTTAGACAGCATACAACAACAACATGCACACATGCACGCACGAAAACACACGCACGCACGCACACGCACGCGTACAAACACACACACACACACACACACAAAACAAACACACACACAGAACAAACAACGCATTTGACAACAACAGACATACCTCATAACACAAAAAACCAACAACACCAACATAACCATCCAACAAATATAACAACAGCAACACCCACAACAACAATACAAACATCCCCCCCTACAACGACCCTCAAAACAACAACACCAACGGACCTTACTGTGTTGATTACACATATTATGATGCGAAAGATTGCTAGGTGTGGGCGAGGGGCACGAACTACTGGGCAACGAGGTCGTGTCAGAGAGGTTAAGATTCACAGACGAAATGTCATCATCCCCAAGAACTAAATTTTCTACCTGGGTTTTTCCCAGAGACGCGCTTAACTCATCGAGGTTGAGTTCCTCGTAAATGAATTCGTTTTCATTGAAAAGGGGCTCACCATTCGACGATATGTAATAGTCGACTTCCTCTTTGATTTTTAGAATCTTTTTTTGGGGGGGTAGAACAATTGTCACGTGATTACAAAATTTTCAGAAATGTGAAGAGAGAACACGTTTATATTTTATAAACGCCTACTTGGTCGACGGCCAGAGCGTCGTTATCGAGTAATCGCATGATCAACTCCAGTCTGCCTATGTGTTGCTTGTGTTTCTCCAGACCAGACTTCAAGGTATCTATTTGGTCCTGTTTCTGTCAACCAATTGAGTGGTCAATCAGCCAATCATTCAACCAACCAATCAATCATCCAATCAATCCATGAGTCAGTCAATCAGCCAGCCAAAAATCAACCAACCAATCAATCAATCAGCAAACCAATCAAACAGTCAACCGACGTATCAATCAATTAGTCAACCAACCAACAAGTCAATCAATCAGTCGACCAACCAATCAATAAATCAGTCAACATTCAATCAATCAACCAACTAATTTATTGAAAGATGAATTAAAATTATAATGATAGAAAGTTGATGATGCACTTAGCCTAGCTTCAAGATACATATTGAAAAAAAGTATACATCATCCAACAACAATGACAATAATAATAATAACAATAATAATAATAATAATAAATATAATCTTCAAACATCTTTATCGTTTTTCTTCTTTTTGGCTGAAATACTTTCAATCTTACACTCGCACTGGTCCACACGAACATTGAGAGAGTCTATGCACTGCTGTTTAGGTCATTAATTAATTAATTAATTGACTAATTAATCAATTAACTAATTAATTAATTGATTGACCAACCAATCAATCATCTAATTAATCTACCACCTGGTCAGTCAATCGGTCAGTCAACCAATCGGCCAGCCAATCAATCAAACAAACAAACAATCAACCAATTTACATATGTAATAATAATGATAACAATAACTGCTACAATAGTGAAAACACTACTACCACTACTGCTACTACTACTACCACTACTACTACTACCACTACTACTACTACTAGAGAGAGAGAGAGAAACAAAAAAAAAGGACAAACCAACCGACAACCAATTAACAACGTCCTCCTTCTCCTTCTCTTTCGGATCTACTTTGACCTGCAACCCTAGCCCCTCTTTGGAGAAAGCTTTCGTCTTTGTCTCTCTCTCAACCACTTTGAATCTTTCCATTTGCTGAATGCAGTGTGCGTATTTATGTGTGTGCGCGTGTGTGCATTCTTGTGTGTGTGCGCGTGCGTGTGTGCGCGCACTTGTAAAAAGATAATGAATGAAGATGATAATGACTTGAAAATGGCTTTGTGATTCTTAGATGTCAGTTGAAAAAGATCTGAACTGCCATATTTTGTAAATTAACTCTCAGTAGAAACGGACATTTGTGAGAATTACAATGAATACAATCAAAAATATGTGATCACACGTGTGTACAACATAGCATTCAAAATATATTATTATTGCATGAACATAAAAAAGACAAACACACATACACAAACACACACACAGAAATATAGTTTGCTAACAGTTTCAATAAGTTTCTTGTACTCCAACAAATTTTTTTTCTCTTTCACTTCCGGAGTTGTCAGCCATGTTTTTATACCATCTCTCAATCGCTGACCAAAAATGAGTATATATATATATATGTATGTATGCTTTTATGCATGCATGTATGCAAGTGATAATAATTCATAAAACAAACACTTTTTTAAACAGAATCTATTTCTTTCCTGACATGTTTTCGTTGTAAACTTAACACCTTATCATTATATTTTAGTTTAGAAAAAAAATTTTTTTTAATTTAATCTATAAATATATGTTTTATTGTGAACATATTGCTTTAATATAAAACTTATACTAACACTTTACACTGGCAATAGTAATTTATTACTAATATAAATTACAAAAATACCAGCACATACTGCACTGCTAGCAAGTCAATATTAATCTAAGAAATAATATTAGATTAATTACTAATTGGTATAATTACTAATTAATCTCTAGATTAATCTAGTTTACAAAAATCTTAAAATTAGTACAGATGTAAGGTAAAGACACTATATGTAGATAAAAACCTGTAGCTTCTTTATCTCTTTCTTCAAATCTGCCTCATGCTTCTCTTTAATGTTAACATTTGTGGTGCTATATATCTTAGATTAAAAATTTTAATGATTGAAAAATTGCAAAATTTTAAAAAATTATTTTAATTTTAAAAATGATGAACCACAAGACAAAAACTTTGCTACCTGTTATAATTTAATAAACGTAATTTAATTGATTTAATTAATTAATATTTGATATACTCATATATAAATATTATATATTAATTTAAATTAAAAAACATTATAGAAAGAACCTTTTGCCACAAATCTTCAAAAATATCCACACCTTCTGTCACTTTCTTCAAACATCTATCTATTTCACCTTTTTAAAAGGGAGCAGTGAAGTCAAAAGTAATAAAGCTGTATTATTAAATGGTCTAGACTAGACTCTAGCCTAAACCAAATAATAATACAACTTTATTACTTTCTAGACTGTAGAGGTTAATCAATCAAGCAGGCAAGCAATCAAAACAATGGTCAATGACAACATTTTTTCAAAATTTCAAAAGATCAGTGACTAACAATTACCTGACAACATTATGATTATATAACTAACTACTAACACAGACCTAACCAAAACAACTGACAGCCAATTGTAAATTGCCTGATTTCTGAATAACACTACATAACAACAGCACAATTATAAAAACAAATAATAGATATAATTAATGAAAAAAATTCTGCCCACAATGAATCCCAGACCAGAGAGGTAGGCAGTGCAGCAGTGCAACAAATTCAATTCAATTCATCCCAAAATTCATAAAAATAATTACAAAACAATCACAATAACAGTGAAAGACATGTCAATCACAGACGTCAGAGCATATTTACCTACCTTGCAACTTTCTTTTGTCCGCCATTTTTTCGTATGTGCCCAATATACGAATTTCAGCATCGTTAGAAACGGTAAACAGGCGAGCGATATTTATATGTAAAATATCGTAACATGGCGAGTTTCTATCAAAAATTCTTTCAAGATGTCCGGGTCCAGTTAAACACATTCGCCTATGCAAACATACGAATCAAAACTTTCCTAATTCGGCTAACTTTTATACGAAAATCAAACCTCCGTTTAGGCGCTGTTTGATAGAAAATTGAAATAAATGGATGCAGAACAAATTTTTTTTATTCAATTTTTTTTAGTGATGTGACAAGGCTTTATAATCTTTAAATACAGTTTGAAAATTTTAACAATTTTATTTCGACAAAATTAGCTATACAATCGTCAAAGTTAAAATAAAAAAATAGCACTATAATAATACAATATGCACAAAATACCAAGAGCACAACTTGTAGCAATTGAATTTGTAGCAAAACTTTTTAAGAAATAAGAAATTTAGAAAAATTTTTAATCAGAAATAGTCTTCAGTATCTTCGACAGTTTGTGGTATGAATGCTCCAGCCACATAACGCTTCTCTGCATTCAAAAAGTTAAAAACTGAGAGTGCCTGGTCCTGGGAAATTATTTAACAAATTATTATTAATTTTAGAAAATAAAATTATAACAGTTATATTATTATAATTATTATAATAAACTAATATATCTATATACATATACATGATTAACCATCAAATATAGAACAATCAAATAATGAAACAAAAAAGTCAACAAAATGCTGTCCGTACATCAGAATTAGCAATGAATAACACTGAATGAATATTGATGTTTAAATGTTACTAAAAAAACCTATTATATAACAAACAAGACTAATATGATGGATTAAAACTATAAATCAATGCTAAAAGAGAGCTTATAACACAACAACAACAAAATTAAAAATGGATTAAAATTGAAATTTACAAAAAATGAAAAACATAGTACAGTGGGCAGTAGTTCTACATTGATCTTCTTGCTTCTCATGTACTGGAGGATCTTGAAATCAACTTTTTTAACATTCTCATGGTTCCCAACACCAAGCACTAAAATGTCTTTTGGAAAAAAATAATTAGAAAAAAAACCATTTAAACACAAATCAACACTTTTTTAATCAAAAACAAATTAATCAAAGATATCAGAGATAACTTTATTTAAACAGAATAAGTAGGAACTAAATAGTTTTCCACATTCAAAAAACAAAACCCAGTACCTATTTTTGGATCTAACAATGTGAACAAATGTAATGAATCTTCATTGATGTCCTGAAGTCCGCCTACCTGATTGATGTGAAAACAATGCAAAATTATTATTGTAATAAATATATATTTTATATTATGTTTATTATTACTATTATTATAGTCATAATATATAACAATAACTTTTCAAAAAAACATACGATCATTGGGTCATAATTTTATAAAATAAGCAATAAAAACTGTTGATTGGAATTAAATTTTGAAAAAAAATCAAGAAATACTAAAAAATACTAATAGAAAATAAATTAGCGATTCAGTTTACTTTACATTCCAATGCAGAAGAGACCTTGGAAACAGGACACAGGGACCTACCACTTGAATGCCAGACAATAATTTAAAACCAAAAGAATTGTAAGAATCTATGAAAATACCACCCTCCTGATCGTGATTTAGGATTGTCACTGTCGTCTTGTACTGGCCACCCATGTCACCGTCGTCATCCAAATTCAACTTTCTTACTGGTATTACTGTTCTAGTAATCAATTAATCATCCAATTATATTAGATAAAAATATATGTTGATAATTAATCTAATAAAAATTAGTTTTTAATTAATTTTCACACTTGATCAATTAAATTTAATCTAAAAATCAATGAAAAAAACTGAAACTAGCTTGAAAAACAATTTCTTTCAATTTAATTTATTAATTAAATTATTAAATTAAATTAAAATTTTTTTTAAAAATTTCAATTGTGAAACGAACTTGTTGTATAGCGATATTTGATTATTCAGCAGATTTTTCGCAAATTTGCCAATCATGGAAACCATTTTTTTTTAAGTTTAAACAAAATTTAACAAAGTTTTGACTTTTTGAGAACTAAATTACCAGAAATTTCATAAAACTTATTTATTATCGTTCAAAATTTACCAAAGACAAAACAAAAAATTAATTAAAAGCAGACGATTTAATCAATAATGTGTGAGCAATATCTTTTCAAGTCTTTTATTTAATTAATAAATAAAAAATTTTTAATTTAATAAAACGTTTATTTTATTTCATTAAATTATAAAATTACAAAATTTTCAAACTTTATTGTAAACAAAAAATTAATTACGACAAGGTTGCAAGTTGTGTGAAGATCGCGATTCCAATTTCGGTAATTAATTTGTTTATTTAATTTAATTGTTTTAAAATCATATTTCCGTCATTTTTTCATGTTTTAGATAATTAAATTTTTACGATTTTGCTTTATTTTTTAATTTTTTTTAAACTTTTTTTCAACGCAATTTTTCAAAAATTATTTAAAATGTAAAATTCATAAAAATTATACTTTAAAATTAAATCTTAAATGTAATATAATATTTTAAAACAATTAAAAATAATTTTTTCATGTCTGCATTCATCAGTTATTGTAATTTAATTAATTAAATAATTAAATAATTGAATAATAATTATAAAATTTCATAATATTTTTTATTGGTAGACAATGTTAAAAGTCTTGGGACTTGGGTCTTTCAAGACCTGTCTTGCCAACAATGCAAAAATGTCGTCTGCTCTTTTTAATGTACATCCTTCTACTAACCAATGCCTAAATACATCAAGGTTTTTCTCTGATTCTTTTATTTATTGAATTTTAAATTAAAATTGAATCTTATTAATTATACATAAGTATTTTTTGTTATCTTTTCGTAAGAGATAGAAATTTTGTAATATCCCTTTACTTAAACAACATACCACCACTTATTTGCACTGATCACAGCACATTACTAATTATAAAATTAGGACTCTCCAATCATCTTCAGTCCCCACTGATCCACCATCTCAGAGGAATGAGAGAAAGCCGTATTCTCCATTCCAGGTCAAACTATCGGCCCCAAATGCAGCTGATTATGTTCTTGCTCGACTTGATGATATCATTAATTGGGGCAGAAAGGTGAGGTTTTACCTGTTTGTTTTTTGTTCTTTGTCTTTTTTTTTAATTTTAATTAACTGTATTTGTGTTAGTTTTTAAAATTTTATATCTTAAAATTAAATTTTTTAAATTTTGTCACCAGAGCTCTTTATGGCCCATGACATTTGGTTTGGCATGCTGTGCCATTGAGATGATGCACTTTGCTGCTCCCAGATACGATATGGATAGGTTTGTCTGTTTGCTTCTTTGTGTATGTATGTGTATGTATTTATAGGTGTATGTCTGTGTATGTTTGTGTGTATGAGTGTAGTGTACATGGGCATACATAAAAGTGTGTATATATATACCATATATATAATATAATATATAATAGACCATAATTTTTACAATATTCTTATTCGGTCGAATTTATAGAGTATTGTAAAAATATATGTATAAGTTTATGTACATATGTTTAAGTGTATTTATTTTGTGTACGTGTATGTGTAGGTATGTGTGTGTTGATAGGTATGTGTATGTGTGTGCATGGACCTATGTTACAACAATAATTAACAATAATGCTGTTATTAATTATAATGATTTGTTAAACTAACTAATCATCCTAACAAGGTTTGGTGTGGTCTTTAGAGCTAGTCCCAGACAGGCTGACTGCATGATAGTAGCCGGCACTGTTACTAACAAGATGGCTCCAGCTCTGAGGAAGGTTGATTGATTGGTTGATTGATTGTTTGGCTGATTGATTGGTTGGTTGTTTGGCTGGTTGGTTGGTTGTTTGGCTGATTGTCTGGTTGATTACTTGGTTGACTGAATTATATTCTGATTGGTTAATGAATGGCTGGTTGATTGATTAGTTATTTCTTTGGTTATTCACCTAGTAAATTCATTAGCTATGCAACCAACCAATCAACCTATCAGCCAACAATCAACCAACCAACCATTCAACTAACCAACCAGCCAATGAATGAATGAATGATTGGCAGATATACGACCAGATGCCCGATCCACGCTGGGTCATCTCCATGGGGAGCTGTGCAAACGGTGGCGGATACTACCACTACTCCTACTCCGTCGTCAGGGGCTGTGATCGACTTATACCGGTTGACATCTACGTACCCGGTATGTCGGTATCATTCATTATGATGGAGTAATGGCTAAGACGCATGGTTCTGCAGTTGCAGTGTCCGGGTTCAAATGCGAACAGATCCTCATCTTGTATTTATTTTATTATAATAAATTATGATAATTTATTTCAGGGTGCCCGCCGACGGCCGAAGCCCTACTCTACGGCGTCCTTCAACTTCAGAAGAAGATTAAACGCATGAAAACGACACAGATTTGGTACAGAAAGTAGAGAAAAAAAATTGTTGAAAAAGTGAAAGCGAAACTAAAATTTAAAACTGAAACTTATGGAATTTCGGCGATTTGAATGACGTCCGAAGAAATGATCAATATTGCAACTTGTAACTTTTTAGCTATTTACAACTGTAATATCAGAGGGGCTTGAAACAAAAATATAAATTTGCCAATTCAGCTAGGATGAATAAAATATTTAATACATTTTTTGTTTCCTCTGTTGCTTTTTCTTCCATTTTTTCCTCAATTAAAACCAAAAAATCGACACCCCGTGTGTAAGAAGTGTACGAATCATTGTTTCACGCACACACAGACACGTACACATACACTTTGTATACAGAGCTAGTAACAAAATTTGTCCCACCAGTCCAATCAAATTTTACTAAGAAGACGACGTCACATAATTTGTTTTTATATAATTTAAATTGATAAATATCAAATAATCATCCATATTTTTTAGTATTGTTCAAACAAAAAAAATTATTTTAATTAAATAAAATTTCTAAGGCATATGAGTCTCGATAGGGTTATCTTGTCTCTACATACAGGACACTCCATCTGAAAATAAATTGATTGATTGATTGGTTGACTGTTTGATTGATTGATTGATTGATTAAATGATTGATTGACTGGTTGGTTGATGGATTGATTAACTAATTAGTGATTAATTGATTGATTAATTGACTAAACAAATAATCGATTATTCCTAAAAAAAATTGTAAATCAAATAAAAAAATGACAATAATACGATACTAAAACAAATTTTTCAAAGGTAGATGGTTAAGTTTAACGCAAGTTAAATAGAGTTACATTTCGAGGTTTTCGTCAACACTCGACAGCCAGGTTCGAACGCTGTCTCCACCAATATAATATTATATAACATAATGTAATTTAACATAATATTTGTAATAATAATGAGACGAGCTTTCGAGTTGGACCAGCTGTTGATGCAGTCCCAGCAGAACAAATGGCCGCATACTGTTAGAGTTGGTTGGTGCAATACATCAGAACATAAAGAACATTCATGTGAGAGTACTGATGGTGATGCCGGTGGTGGTGGTGTTGATGATGATGATGACACAGTAGTTGCCGATGTTGATGATGATGTTGTAGATGATGATGTTGATGTTGATGATGATGATGGTGGTGATGACGAAAATGAAGAAGAAGAATATGTTGTTGTTGTCGATGATGATGTTGATGATGATGCTGTTGACGATGGTGTTGTTGATGATGATGATGACGATGATGAAAATAATGATGTTGATGATGATGTTGATGATGATGCTGTTGACGATGGTGTTGTTGATGATGACGATGATGAAAATAATGATGTTGATGATGATGTTGATGATGATGATGAAAATGATGATGTTGATGATGATGTTGATGATGATGATGAAAATGATGATGTTGATGATGATGTTGATGATGATGATGAAAATGATGATGTTGATGATGATGTTGATGATGATGATGAAAATGATGATGTTGATGATGATGATGATGGCGACGACAAAGCTACTATGGTCATTTCAGTTGAAGATGATGATGATGGAGGCAAAACTGTTGACGATGATGACGACGATGATGATGTGGCTACTACTACTACTGCTGCCGCTGATGGTAATGATGATGATGATGAAACAGAAGACGATGATGATGAAGGTGATGATGATATCGTAACTTCATCTGAGGCCCTAAGACAAATTAAAAAAAATAAAAACATTAACTCCATTATAAATCACGACCATAATAAATTGAAAGCCTAATTGAAAACCTAATTAATCACCTCAAACTAAAGCATGTAGTGACGGAATGGGATGAACATGACAGGACATCACGTGGTTTACCTCCACCATCAACATCATCATCACCATCACCATCGTCGTTATCGTGATTCTTGTTGCAGTAGTAGTGGTAGTAGTAGTTGTTGTATAATTTGTAAAGGTATTGGCAGGCAGTCAATGAAATTTGTGTCATTATAGCATAACCTTCATGTCATTGTTAAAAAAATATAATAATAATTATTAGTAATTATATATTTTTTAAATAATATAATATATTCATTATTATTATTATTGTTGTTGTTGTTAGTAGTAGTAGTAGTATTCAATTTTTATACACGTTCAAATAAATATACACAAACACACAGTGAACGAATTAATGAATGAATGAACGAATGAATGAATCAATCAATCAATTAACTAATTAATTAACAAATGAATGAACAAACGAACGAACAAACAAATGAAACAGAAAGATTGAGTAATTCACTCACCCAATAGTTTATATGCTTTCATGTAACCTGAGCTAGCAACTGGCCTGACTTGAATCTAAATCAAAATTATTATCATAACCATCATCTTCATCACCATCATTCATTCATTCATTCATTCATTCATTCATTCATTCATTCATTCATTCATTCATTCATTCATTCATTCATTCATTCAAACCTTCATTCATTCATTCATTTATTCATTCATCTATTCATTCACTCATTGGATTGAATTGAAAACAAAACAAAAAAACAAAACAAAAATACTACATAAGAATTGAAGAAGAAAGCCAAAACAGAGCAAAGATAGATAAACATACGTATCTAACTCCTAGAAACCTCTTCGAGATATCATGATACAAGCCACTCATATAAAACAGGCCCAGATTCAGTTTCTGAAAAAACTCAAATACAAATTGAAAAGACGACGTCATAGAGGTTATTTGTCCTTTGCTGTTCGCTGATAGTTCTTTGCTATTTTTTACCATTTTCTCTATCATCGTTAATGTTTTTTTCAGTATGTAAGGTGATAGTATTTGAAGAATTATCATTATTATTCTTTTCTGCGGGAATAAATGAATGAATGAATGAATGAATGAATGGTTAAATGAATGATCAAATGAATAATTGAATGAATGAATGAATGTATGAATGGATTGGTAATATCAAAGAATAAACGATTAAGTCTATGAATTCATCATTAAGCATTAATTAAATAATACATGAACGAATGAATGAACTAATGAATAGATAAATGAATGCATGCATTCATGAATGAATAAATGAATAAAGGAAGAAATGAATGAATAATTCACTCAACTAAAATATTAGAGATAATTACCTTCATGCAGTTATAAAATTACTAAATTAATCAAAAAGGCAACAGTAACAAAAACAACAACAAGTAAGAATAACAACAACAAGTAAGAATAACAACAACAACAATAATAATAATAATAAAATAATAAATAAATAAATAATATTAAAAGCAAACAAACCAGCAAAGATGGGAGACTCCTCTTATCATCATTCACTAACAATACATTGACGTACTCCTCGCCTAGGGTCTGGAAGCCTTTTTAAAGGAAGAAAAAGAAGAAATTTAATATAAAATAATAATAATAATTATAATAATTATAAAATAACAAAAAAATGATAATCACAATCATCGTCGTCATCGTCATTATCATTATCGTCATCATTCTCATCGTTGTCATCATCATTATCGTCATCGTCCTCATCATCATCGTTGCTGTCACCAATATCAGGACAGTTTTCATCATCATCAATCACCATCATCATCATTAATGATAAATAAAAATGACATCTTGTTTAATAGGCCTTTAATGAAAGCCTAAAGAAAAGAGAGAGACTAAGAGAGAGAGAGAGACAAAAAGAGGAAAAAAAACCATTTTTTCAAAAGTATTTTTATCGTCATAATTATTATCGTTATTATTATCATCATCATCATCATTATCGTCATCATCTCATTATTATTATTATTATTATCATTATTATTATTATTATCATCAGTATCGTCATCATCATCATCATCATCCTCATCATCATCGTCGTCGTCATCCTCCTCCTCATTACCGGATACAGTTGTGATGATAAAGTACATCAGATCTGATGAAACTTCCACCTCCTTCATGTACGCCATCCAACTTTTTAAGCCTAGCATTAATAATATTCAGTTATTTTCATAAATATTAATTTGTTAATAAGAATATTAATTTATTATTATTATTAGTAGTAATTGTTGTATTTAAAGTATTGATAGTATTAGTTATAGCAGCAGTAGCAGTAGAAGCTATAGGAGTAAAAGTAGTAGATTTTATGCAATGTTAATTAATAATAATTAAATAACCAAAGATACATAAATAAACAAGTAAATAAATAAAAGAATAAACTCAAAGGAATAAAAGAATAAATAAATTACCAAAGACAGATTTGACGGTCTCGGAAAGTAATGACCTCAGATGATTTCTATAATGAATATCTTTCTGCTGGCACCTAACTATTTGCGCCTGGTTTGCTTCCAGCATTTTTCCTTCTGAAATTAACCAAATTTTTTCAGTTTCACTTTAAAAATTAAAACTAACAAAGAGCAAAAATTTCATTAATAACTTTTTCAAATTTTCAGATGTTCAATTACATCTATGTGAAATGTAAGAAAACATATAATATTAATAACTTACACGTGCCACACACACACACACAAATACACACACTATAAAATTGGTTGATTTTAATATTGTTATTCAGTAAATATCTTACTAAGCATACATTTTTTATACATACATCACAAAATTACATAACATACATTTACATTTTACATACTGAATAATACTTAACAGTTTACTACTTCTTTGCTTAGTCATAAAATTTATTTTTGAAATCTCATTTTATATTTAAGTGTCAATATGGGGCCAAAAAATGGAACGAACCGGAATTGGAATGGTAATCTGAAAATTAAAGTACACACCGGCTACACAAAAACACAGTAATTAAAAACATATAAAAAAAACTACAGACACGTAAACAAACGTCTGAAAAAAGCAATGATTTATGACGTCAAAAAAGTGAAAAATTTATGACGTCAAAAAGTAAAAAGATTACTTGATATTGAGACAAAACTGATCCGATAAAGCCAGTAAAACCTCGATTTTCAAATTTAAAAGTGAATTTTTAAAAGTGGACTTTTCATACAAATTAAGTTATTGAAATTGCCGAACGAAACGTCAAGATTAAAAAAATTACAATTAATCAGATTAATTAAAATTAAAAGTAGTGTTGAAAATCATCAAACAAATAATCTTATCTCATATATAAATATGTATATATATAGAAAAAACTAAAATTGTATTTTAAACTTAAGTTAACTTCTAAATCAAAATATTATGTAAAATTTTTGAAAATAAACTCGTTAAAACTTTTAATTCGGAACATTTAATTTAATTTATTTTACCTTATTTTTTGTTTTTAGAAATGCGATTTATTTTCACTAATTTCGAACTTTTTAATACCAAACAACTGATTTTATTTTACTTTTCTGATTTCCATTTTTATTTTTACCCAAAAGAAACATCCACAGATATTTAAAAAGTTTTAAAAATCTGATTTCTTTTCAAATTTAATTTAAATTTATTTTAAACACAAAAAACTACTCACTAATTTAATCGAAAATGAGATTTAACGCCAAAGAACTTGCCTACATCGCCCAAGAGAGAAGTTCCTACTTTGATTTTGAGGGAGTTCTTTTCGTCAAAGAAAAGTCTGATGGCATCTTTAAGAAAAATAAAGGTAATAAAGAAACACATAAACATGCAATACACGCACACACACACACATTTACACACAGATAGACACACATTATAATTATTTATATTAAAATCTAACTATTAATTATTGAATTATTTTGAAAAAATATTAATCAAATAAATAAATTTATAAATGTATTTTAATATAATTGTATATAATAATTTTGATAATTGTTTAATTAATTATCAATCTCGTAGTTTATGCTGAAAGGCTTTTTCGATTGAAAGGAAACCTACTTTTTTACTTCAAGACCAGAGATAAAGTTTGTACCTAACTTCCTAATTTAATTGGGCAGGATTTTCACACACAATCACACATACTCACACACACACACGCACACACGTTTATAATCACACACACACAATCACACATCAACTTACACACACACACAAACATATGCATATAACAACTATGCACATGTATTTATTCATCCATCTCTCTGTTCATTCATTCAATTAGGCATTCATTCTTTTATTCATTCAATCATTCATACATTTTTTCCTTTTTTCACTCCTTCATTCATTCAGTCTTCAGATGTTTCTGGCTTGTACATCTTGGAGAGGTGCTGCGTCCAATTGGAGGATGACGAGTTGTCTGAGGACTCACTCCATCTCTACTGCTTTTCCATTGGTCAGTTTTTTTATTATTATTAGTGTTATTATTATTATTATTATTATTATTATTATTATTATTATTATCATCATCATTATTACTACTACACATACACACAAGAATACACACACACAAGCACACACACACATTTGTTTATTACTAATGCTGTAAATATTATTATTATTACTACTTTATAGTCACGTTTGTGTGTGTGTTTGCGTGTGTGTGCGCGCGTGTGTTTAGGTGTTATTTATTTATCTGATGTCAAGTAATGGCAATGTTATGTTTATGAACGTTTTTATTGTTGTGGTTGTGTTGTGTGTGACCAACTAATTTCTTTAATGGAATGTATGTGGTGAGTGTGTCTGTCTGTGTGTTTGTTTGTGTGTGTGTGTGCTTGCGTGTTGCTATGTGCCTGTGTGTGTGTGTGTGTGTGTGTGTGTGTGTGTGTGTATGATTGTGTTTTGCTGTTAAGTTGTATGATGCAAAGTTATTTTTTCATTGTATTGTCTTGTGTTGTCTGGATGGTGTGAGTGTGCGTTATGCGTGAGTTTGTCCTCTATATGTATGCGTAGAAAAATGTTGGGAGAAAGAGAGAGAGAGAGAGAGAGAGAGAGAGAGAGAGAGAGGGAAAGAATGAGAGAGAAACTGAGAAAGAAGGAGTGATAGAAAAAGAAAAAGATGAAAGAGGGAGAGGAAAAAAGAGAGAGAGAGAGATACTGCCTATTAGTGTTCTGAAAAAGAAGGAGTGATAGAGAAAGAAAAAGATAAAAGAGAGAGAGAGAGATAGAGAGGGAAATAAAGAGAAAGTGAGAAATTGCCTATTGGTCTACTGAGAAAAAAGGAGTGATAGAGAAATAAAAAGATAAAAGAGAGAGAGAGAGAGAGAGAGAGAGAGAGAGAGAGTATGGGATAGAGGTAGAAAGAGAAAAAAAAGAACTATAAATAGAAATTCCTATTAAACTAATAGTTATAAAGTTTTATCACAGTTTTAAATTTTCAAACTGTTACATGTATATTTTAATGAAGCTTTTATTACTAGGCTGATGTGATGTTCGTTCGTTGGTTCGTTTGTTCGTTTGTTCGTTCATTTATTCATTCATCCATTTACATTTTTTTCTTACATTATTTATTATAGCAAGTTATGGGTGCCAACATTACTAATGTCATTTTGTAAAAGTGTATTGTATTTCTCTACATTCCTTCTTCCTTGTTTGTATGTATTTCATGTACTTGTATGTGTGTGTGTGTGTGTGTGTGTGTGTGTGTGTGTGTATGTACGTACGTATGTATGTGTGTATGTATGTGCATATGTTAAAACCAAAACTTGATGAATGACAATGAACAGTCTAACATACATACATACAGACATGTATGTATGTACGTACGTACGTATGTGTGTGTGTGTGTTAAAAAATTAAAAAATATGAACACGCCCTGCCTTCCTTAGATTTTTTGCCAATATGTATCGAGGTCCTTGGACCCATGGACCCCAATACTTCAAAATTTATTAAACATTGTGTAAAATGATTGGTGTTCGGTCAGGTGACAACAGAGAGTTCTTTTTTGCAATAAACCACATCTCGTGTTTGTTGCAGCGATTTCTGCGTGTTTGTGTGTCGGAAAATATTAATTTAAACGCGGACGTGTGAGACTAACGATACATTAAAGTGTTAACCCTTTTAATCAGATGTTTGACTGTTTGGTGTCATTCATCACGATTTGGTTTTAAAGTACATATATGTGTGTTTGTGTGTTTTGTACGTGTGTGTTTGTGTGTAGTGTATATTTGTGTGTGTTTTTCTTTTTATTATTATTATTATTATTCCCATTTTATTATTATTATTATTATTATAATTATTTTTTCCTCATTGGGGACTTCCCTAATGACAAATCCTGTTACACTTGCACACACACACACGCACACACGCGCGCGCACACAGAGAGAGAGATGTATGTGTACAAGAATATATATATATATATATATATATATATATATATTTATTTATTTATTTATTTGTAATGATAGGTTTTCATGTTACCATAATTAATAATGTTAACATTTTTTATTTTATTTCATTTTCTTATTTAAATTATTTTCATAATGCTGTCATTCTCAGTTGATTAATTCTTTTAATTAATTAATTATTATTTATGCACTAAAAAGGATTACTTATAGGAATTTAACTGGAATTAATTCTAATTAATTTTACTCGGTTTGGTTTTATGGTTAGAATTGAAGTTTCATCATAATTATATCATTCTATTTTTTTTTATCATTTAATTATTTTGCTAATAAATAATTGAATGAATGAATGAATGAATGAATGAATGAATGAATGAATGAATGAATGAATGAATGAATGAATGAATGAATGAAATGCCTAAAATCCGAATGATAGACGGCGATAACTTTGTCCACTTTCCTATAAATTAAGTAGCCATAAAATAATGATAATTATCATGTTTGATGAATGTACAAATATGAAAATTTAACGTAAACTTTACTTGCACGTGTAAAAAGTTAAAATGGTACGAAAAATTTGCTTGCAAATTTGACCAAATCTATAAAAAAATAAACAGTGTTCGAAGCTGAAACGCCACTACCAGCGTCATCTGCGTCTATCTCGTCGCCGTCTGCAGCCACAGCTTCTACCACAGCCACCATCACTGACGTCATCTTTCTCGGATCGGCCAGCGAATCGGAGCGCGATCGTTGGATCGAACTCATCCACATATCCAGCTACGAGTGCATGCGCTTTCAGCTGCAGCACCTGCAAGATAGATTGATGGAGGAGGAGAGAAAAGCAGCTAAAGCCACCGCTGCTGCCGCTATTGCAGCTGCTAAAACCGCCTCCGTTTGTTTTTCTTCTCGCGGCGGTATTGATGTTTCATGTAATAACAGTAACAATAATAACAGTGGTATCGGTGATAATAGTAATAGTAACAAGGTTTATAACAGAAGAAGCAAGGCAGCTGCAAGCGACCACAACAGCAGTGGCGCCAACAGCGGCGTCAACGTAAATAACAACAAACTCAGAAACAGCAATTATAACAATAGGGAAGTCAGAGTATTTAATAGCCTAATACTTGATAAACAGAACAACTCAATTGGTCTGTTTAGTGCTGATGATGGGGATGAAGATGATGACGATGGAAATGATGACGACAACAACGACGACGATGATGATGATGATGATGACAATGATGTGATATTTGAACCTACTCATTCTAGAGATGATTGTGAGTTGTTTTCATTCATTTTTATTCAAACTTTTTCAGATCAATGTTTGCTTATTTACTCACTAAAATAATTTTCGTATAGGAGCGAATACACATACACACACATACACACACGCACACACCTGGACATACATTCACCCACACACACAACAAACAAACACACAAACAAACATACAAACAAACATACAAACAAACATACATACAAACAAACCGCAGTAAGCATAGACAATGATGACACCACTACTACGCACCATTCTATGGTATCAGTCATTACTGCGGCCACCAAGTCACTCTCCATGCTTGAAAACAGTCCCAGCAAAACAACAACAACAACAAAACTCGATCGATACACCAATTTAACTTACGTTAAATTGGGGATTTCCTGCTCTAACTTGCCTCTTGAACAGTTCAGCAGGCAGCCTGACACATTCGCTACTATCCACTACATCAATCAGAACGCTGGCCCAAGGCAGAGATGGAGATTTTATGGAAAAACAGAAATCGTTGAGGTTGGAGTTAGTTAGGAGATTAAGAGGATTAGTTAGGGGGTTCAGTTTGGGTAGTTAGGGGGGTTTATTGGGGACGAATTTTTTTTATAGTTTTTTATAGTTTTTTTTTGTGATTTTTTGTTTTGTTCAAGTTTTTGCTTGTACTTTTTGTGACATCAATAATGAATGTTGCTGCTGCTTTTGATGCTGCTGCTACCGCTACTGCTACTAGAAAGTTTTTAATATTTCAGAAATGTCGAAACCCAGTTTACGCTTTTCTGATCGGCGTCAAACTGGACGATGACGTCGTCAATACGCAGACGAAACTTCGTCTCAGTCTGCACTCCGTCAGAGAAAGAATGACAAATACCGTGGGTACTTCTTCGTTGTTGTTGTCGTACTGTTGTTGCGTATTGTTGTTGCGTATTGTCTCGTCATGTATTTATCGCCACCTTGTTTTAAAACATCGTTGTCTTCGTAACCGTCATCTTGGTCAAAGCCTTGAAATAATCATCGTCATTTTTCTTCATCTTCGTCGTCATCGTCCTCATCATCAGACGATCATTGTCGGTACGGCAGAGTTTGACTTGTTATCAATCCTTCAATCGCCAACCATGTCAATCGCGTTTGTTCTTAGGTTGGTTGGTTGGATGGATGGTTGGTTGGTTGGTTGGTTGGTTGGATGGTTGGTTCGTTGGTTCGTTGTTGGTTCGTTTGTTCGTTCATTGGTACATTCATGGTCGTATCTGTGCTGTTGACTTTGCTTGTTGAATTTGTTAGCTAAACTTCACGCGCGCACGCATACAAACAAACATGCATACGCACGCACACGCATACGCATACACATACAAAAACACACACACACACACGCACGCATACACGTACACGCACACACGCACAGTCAAACAAACACATCCATACAGATCTCCACTTAACACAGAAGTCGGTACAGCGGTCGTCAGGCTCTGGATCAATAATAATTATTATACAAATAACAACAACAATAACAATAATAATAACATTGCTAATAAAAATAATGGTAATAATAATAATAATGATGATGGTGGTGGTGATGAGAACATGGGTGATGGTGATTTTGGGAACCCATTCGAAAGAGCTTATGATAATGACGACGACGACGATGATGATGGTGATGACGATATTAGTAAAACTGTTAATGATGAAGAAGACGACGATGGTGTTGATGATGATGATAGTAACTTGATAAATTTTGGAGAGAACGATAACAATAGTAATAACAATAACAATCGTAATATCAGGAATAATGATAAAACTAATGAGAATAATAATAAAAAAGAAGATGAATATGAGCCATCATCAGCTGTTTTAGGTTAGCTTATTATTATTATTATTTATTATCATTATTATTATTGTTGTTGTTGTTGTTATTTTTATTACTATAACCGGAGCGATGGCGTAGCGGTAAAGTTTCTGGCACTGCTGTCGTAGTGACTGGATTCGATTGCAAGTACTGTTCGTTTTTCTGAATGTTTGCCGTTGCCGTTATTATTGGTGCCTTTGAAAATTTTTGAAAAAGAGATTAGTAATTAGATGGATGAATGGATGAATGAATGAATGAAAGAATGATTCAATCAATCAATCAATGTTATTATTATTGTTGTTGTTGTTATTGTTGATGTTATTTTTCATCTCAGTTGCTTACAAGAGGTATTCAATCAGTGGCCTGTCGAAAAGGAGAAGACCACGAAGGAAGGCCAGTTTATTATTATTATTGTTGTTGTTTATTATTATTATTATTATCTTTTATTATTGTGTGTGTGTGTTTGTGTGTTTGTTTGTGTGTGCGTGTGCCTGTGGGAATGTAGGAGGGCAACTTTTGAACTTTGACCTTTAAAATATTATCCACGTTACGTTCTTACAACGGCCAAAAAAAATGACCATGACCTTGATCTTTGAACTTTCTGCAGACGTACATACGACCGCAGGTCCGACCGGGGTTGGATCTGATCATAACCCGGAACACAATCATAAAGACATTCCGGTTCCCATTGGCCACACAACTTATGGGAGATTCCGGGATCGTCGTCAACGAGTGCATGTCCGAGTTTCGATACGGATTCTCACTTCCTATTTATATCCTGTTAGTATTGTTGTAGCTATTTATTCATTCATTCATTTATTTATCCTTTTTTTTGTTCATTTACTCATTCATTTATTCATTTGTTTATTCATTCATTCATTCATTCTTTCATTCATTTATTTATTCATTCATTCTTTCATTCATTCATTCTTTTATTCATTCATTTATTTATTTATTCATTCATTCATTCATTTCTCATTCATTCATTCTTTCGCTCGTTCGTTCATTCATTCATTCATTCATTCGTTTAATTAATCAATTCGTTCATTCATTCATTTTTGTAAATTTATGTTAATTTACATTCAGAGAGTTTCTCATGGATACTGAGATTGAAGCCATTTACGGTTACGACCAGCTTGGCACCGTTAGTTGTGTGTTTGTGTATTATGTGCGTGTGCTGCATTTGTCATTCATTCAATCATTCATTCAATCAGTCAGTCAGTCATTCATTTAGTCATTCACTTACTCACCAACTGCCGAGTTTGTTAGACAGTCAAAAAAGGACTTGATAGATTATTATCTATCCATACATTCATCAATCAATGAATTCATTCATTCATTTGTTCATTATTCATTCACTAATTCATTCCTTTATCTATTCATTCATTCATTCATTCATTCATTCATTCATTCATTCATTCATTCATTCATTCATTCACCAGCTACCGAGTTTATTGGACAATCAGAAGAGGGACTTGATAGACTACCTATTCAACACAGTCTTCAACTACCAGCAACATCTTAAGTACCTGAAGGCTAATCCAGGTAAGATGACGATGATGATGACGACGATGACGATGATGATGATGACGATGTTTATTAGTATGTTGTTGTTGATGATGACGGTGATGAAATTGTTGGCGATGATGATGATGATGATGGCGTTGCTGATTGGTTGGTGCTGATTGGTTGGTGCTGATGCTGACGTCGTGACCTCATGTCGGTATTTCCGTCGGTATTGTGTTTATTCACGATGACGTCATCATCACAACAACAACAACGACAAAAACGACGACGACAACAACAACAGACGTATATTTCAAGCCTAGCATCAAAAAAACGCATAAAGAGGTGGAATTCATACCGACCAATCTGCACATCCAGTCGATGTTCGTCAGTAAAAAGTTAAACGAAGATAGTTAGTATCTCTCTGCCTGTAGTATTTCTATTATACGTTCATCGTTTTTAGTAGTAGCAGCAGCAGTAGTAGTAGCAGTAGTAGTAGCAGTAGCGGCAGCAGTTGAAGCAGCGTCACTAGCTGTAATGTTAGTAGCAGCAGTAGTAGTAGCAGTATTTAGTAGTTAATGTTTTAGTTGCTCTGGTAGTAATAGCTGCTATTGGAGTTTAAATATCACCGTCACCTGATGCTAATTATCATAATTTATGATTATTTATGTTAATTTATTACCATGTACGTAGAGTACAGGTATGATTTCATAACGGTTGGTGCATTCACGGCTCTGTCTCAGAAGTACAAGCATGGCGGTCTGAAGAGGCTCATTAGTCTTTTCAATCAGTTTTCTACTAAGGTTTACGTTGTTATTTGTTTCATTGATTCGTTTGCTCGTTCTTTCGTTCGTTCATTTGTTCTTTCGTTTGTTCATTTGTTCGTTCGTTATTTGTTTCTACGTTTGTTTGTAAATTCATTCATTTGTTTGTTCGTTGATTTATTAGCTGACTGGTTGGCTGGTTGGTTGGTTGATTGTTTGATTTATCCATCCACTCGTTCATAACCAATCTTTTAATCCATTTATCCATTTGTCCATTCAACCATTCTTTCAGCACACACACACACACACACACACACACGCTCACACACACACACACACACAGATTGACAAGACGACGACGAGACACGATTACTACAGCGACATCCTGACACAAATGGACAAAGCCAGGTCCGACATAGCCAAGTACACTGACATCCTTTGTGCCGTTTCAATTAAGGGCAAAGTCAATCCAGTCCTTCAGGCTTACAAGTTTCTAGAGCAGGCTGTTGGTCTTTGTTCGTGTGGTGTTGTGTGGTTTGGTGTGTGGAAATGTGTAGTGCGTGGCTTGTGTAGTGTGTGGCCTGTGTGGTGTGTGGCTTGTGTGTGGTGTGTGGCGTGTGTGGCCTGTGTGTGGTGTGTGGGAATGTGCGGTAGTGTAGTTGTTAGTTTGGAATTATTGTGGGATTAATTTTTTTTAGCTTTTTAAGTTTATTGTTCTCATGAAAACCTAAAGGCCTACTTCTTACACAATCTCTTCTTTCTCTTTTTTTCATTTTTCTCTCTCTCTCTTCTTTTAATCTTTTTTCTCTTTTTTTGCACACATTCACACACACACATTCACACACGCGCGCACGCACACATTCACTCACACACATTCACACACGCGCGTACGCACACACACACATTCACACACACACGCACACGCACAGATTGCAAAACTCTTGAGACTATGCACTAGTTCGGCGGTCAGCAAATCACTGAGGGAGTTCTACGGCCAGCAGCCGAAAAACATGTCCAACACCGGAATGGTGGACGAGGTTCACTTCCGGGACTGCAACTTGAATGAACCCTCGCCCGCCGCTGCTAGGGAGCACCAGATCAACTGGGCCATGCTCGGAGGAGTAGAGTTGCTAAGGGGTAAAAGTATAGATCCCTGGGTATGTGGGGGTAGGAGTTTTTGCTTTTTTGTTTGATCAATAGATAGATGGATGGATTGATGGATTTGTTGATTCGTTTCTTGATTAATCAATCAATCAATCATTCAGTCAACCAATCAGTCAATCAATCAACCTACCAACCGATCACTAAAAATTTCAATTAATCAACCCAACCAACCCAACCAATCAACTCAACCCAACCAACCCAACTCAACCAACCAACTCAACCCAACCAACCCAACCAACCCAACTCAACCCAACCAACCCAACTCAACCCAACCAACTCCAAACAAAATTCTCAGGACAAACCGCGCTCAAACATGGAGATATCGTTACAGTGCCTGAAGAACGTCCTGGAGGCTTGCTTCAAAGCCCCAGAAAGGGAACGAACCTTCTGGCTGGACAGCATCAGCCCCCACGCCATCCGCCTCAAGAGATGTGCCGAAATCCTCTTTAACCGCTACAAACTCGGTCCTAACTTTATTATCATGCAGGTGAGGAGGTGTGAAGAAGGAAGGTTTTTTTTTCCTATTGGTGTATTTAATCTATATACGTATTTTGTTATATTGTTGTTGTATATCATATGTATGTTTACCGCATACATGTTTGTATATACGTGTATCAATATACATCTTATTATGTATATACGTATATACACGTATATCATATGTACCTTGTTTTTATTGTATTGTACTTACTGACTTTCACTGCAATAAACTTAGATATACATGTGTGTATACGTTTATATGTATATATCTTATATAATTTTATATGTATCACTGTGTATCACTACTGTGTATGATATATGCAGGAGGTATCCAACAATCTGCCCTTGTATCATACTATCAAGTATAGGAGAGATATTGTCTTCACACAGGCCGTTCGTCATTTCGTTTCTTTGTGTTTTACATTTTGTTTGTTTGTTTGTTTGCTTGTTCAGTGGTTTGTTTGCTGTTTGTTGTTGATGATGATACAGTGTTGTTGAGTTGATGATGATGGTAGTGATGCCAATAGTGGAACGACGATGATGACGATGACGACGATGGTAACGGAAGATAATTTAACACACCCCCCTCAGCTGACGTCAGCAGTTTTAGGATTCCTGATCAGGCTGTCGGCCTTCATATCGACATCAGTCTCCATCATAAAACGCGACCCATCGTCTGCCACGGCTACCTCAAAATCGACCATGTCCGTCGTTTCGGCGGGGTCAGAGGCCAAGGGGGTGGGTCATCTCGGCCACCAATCGACGCTGACCTCATGGCTGTATCAGTGCATGACCATCGGTCACTTGATGCAGGTTGAAAGTCTGCTCAGTTGCTACGGTGACGAGATCGGCATGATGGAAGATGAGTGGGTGGCTCTGAATGACCTTAGAAAGGTCAAACTCAAACTGGCCCCCGTGTCCAGTAGGGTAGCGAAGAAGGACGTGTCGCACGTGCTGGAGAAGATGCAGAAGAAGTACTTCCCGCCGGATGTGGACGCCGATTTGGAGGTTGTTGGCAGGAGGACGAAGCTAGAGAGGCCGCGCTCCGTTACGAGCCTCAAGATTTACGCTAAAAAACTGAAACCGAATGAATTCGAAATCACCGACATCGAGTTCGAGACGGACGATTCCGACATGCAAATAAAATCGTCATCGTCGTTGATAATATCCCCCGAGCCGACCTCCTCGACGCTGTCGTCGTCAGCAGCCACGAGAAGCACAACAGCCACTCAGCCCACACATTCCACATCAACGTGTGACAACACGACGACGTCGTCGCAACAAACCCCCAAGAAAGCCTCAAATATCAGTCAGAACGCTACCTCCTCAGTCGCTCCACCGCCGACCACATCTACGGCCACATCGTCAACCTACAGTCGATCGCATTCGACAGTCGCAACGAAAAAAACCGCAAAATCCAGCGACAAAAAATCGTCGAAACTCGGCGGCCAAAGAAATAACATAGAAGACCCGAGAAACATCGAATACTTGATAACCGGCACCAGAGATAACCTCCTCGTGACCATGTACATACCGGAGGATGTGTACGAGTTCATAAAGGGCGACCTGGTGAACTGTTTGAAGTTGAGGAGTTTGGTGGATAGGAACTCCGACGCTATCTTCATGCACGAGTCCAGTATCGAATTCACCATGGTGCCCGTCTGGTTCACCATGGGCATCAACGAGAATGCCACCATCGCCGAGAAGTTGGTGGCTGTTGTCGTTGCTGCTGCTGCTGCTATTGTTGTTGGTGGCGGCGGTGGTGACGTCATCGTCGTTACTGACGTTGTTGTTTTTTTTGTTATTGCTTTTAGCGCAAAATTTTTAGACTCAATCGTCCAATCAATTGGTTACCCAACTTTTCAAATATTTTTCATTTAATTGGCGGGAATCTCTCCGACCGGGTTCTTTCGCCTATTTAGTCGTCGTTGTATGAAAATTTCTTGCAGATTTTTCAGCACTTCTTTCCAAGAGGAAATCAACAAGGAGAACTACAGCAGGCTGAATGATTATTTCAAGAAGTACAGTGCACTTCCCGGTTAGCATGGTGCAGATGTTCAATCGTTCAACCAGCCAACCAACCAACCAACCAGCTAACTAACTAACCAATCAATTTGTCAATCAATCCACTCCTCAATCAATCAATCAATCAATCTATCTATCAATCTATCTATCAATCAATCCATCAATTAATCAATCGGTATCTCAATTTTCAATCAAACAATTAACCAATCAACCAATCAACAAACTTTTCATTCAATCAATAATCAACTTCCCTAACAACGTAACGTATCAATAAACCAACCAACCGACCAACCGACCGACCAACCAATCAGAGAACGTGAACTCTGGCAATGTGAGGTCGATAGATGGCATGATGCAGCTACTCCAAACAAACATCTTCAGCACTAAGAAGAACAAAAACGTCGACATCATACAGATCGCCGGCGATGTTAGTGGCTCGACGGACGTCAGCGTCATCAGAATGACGTCATCATTATGATGCTAATGGTCGTTATGTTTATTATGCCTGGTGATCATCCAATGTTCCAAGGATGGACTGTGTGTGTGTATGTGTGTGTGTGTGTGTGTGTGTGTGTGTGTGTGTGTGTGTGTGTGTGTGTGTGTGTGTGTTGTAAAGTGTAAATAAATAGTTGTAGCAATGATGTTAACGCTGGAGTTGTTTACGATGTGATGTTGATTGGGACAACAACAACCTCAACAACAACAACAACAATGATAATATTAATAATAACAATAATAATAAAACGACCACAACGACCACACGCAGATATGCCGCGCTTTGAATGGCGCCCGCTTCACCAGCTGCAAGAGCGCGAAAGATCGAACGAGTATGTCGGTGACGCTCGAGCAGGTGAAGCTGCTGAGACGTGAGCATGATCTGGCGCAAGACGCCTTCATTCACGCCCTGGATTCTATCAGGAGGTGTGTGCTTGTGTGTACGACGTGTTTGCCTGTGTTTGCGTGTGTGTACGTGTGTGTGTGTGCGTGCTAGAAATTAATATGGAAAATAGAATATAGGAGATATCGATATAGAAAATTGACGAGAATGTTTTTTATCTCTCACACAACTCAACAGCGAAGGCGTGCGACGAGATAATACCCTTAAAAATACCGGGGTTCGAAAGTACGCCTTCAACACGATACAGATCGTATCTCTGCCCAAGATGTACAGACCGCCCAAGGGCACATTTGGTAATACTAAAAACTGATTGGTCGATTTTTGTTTGTTTGTTTGTATTGGGTGATAGTTTATGGGAAGTGAGGCGATTCGATGATTGATTTGATTGGATGGTTGGTTGGCTGGCTGGCCGGCTGGCTGGCTGGTTGCACGGTATGTTTAACAAATGGTTGGTTGGTCGGTTAGTTGAGTATGTTTA
>NW_008705176.1:777571-779632 GCF_000326865.2 Helobdella robusta | reverse complement strand
ATTGTAGATAGATTGCTATTGAATTTTGAGGTATTTTAAAAAATGTTATCGGTGACGCTTCTGGCTGATATTGTTAATTTGTACACGTGTGTGTGTGTGGTATGTGTGTGTATTCATACTTATTTTTTGATATTTTTGTTGTTAATCTTTTATATATATGTTTATACTATATTTGTTGTAGCTACATAGGCTTTTTATCATTCACATATATATATATATATATATATATATATATATATATATATATATATATATATATCATCGTTATTATTAGCATCATCATCATCTATCTATCTATCATTATCAACATCGTCGTCGTCATCATCATCAGTACACATCGGTCTTTCAATCGCTTCCATTTACTTGTTTTATTTTATTTTTTTTAAAAAAAACCTAATTTGTGCTATTTCTTCTCCTCAATTTTTACATTAAATTAAAATAATTTTATTATAACTATTTTTATGTAAAAATTGAGGAGAAGAAATTAATGATGATTTATTTATTCATCTGTTTCCTACATTTTCACTCATTCATTCATTCACTCATTCATTTATTTATCCATTCATTCGTTCATTCATTCATTCATTTAATTATCCATTCGTTCATTCATTTACCAACAAAACGCTTGCCAGTAGATGATGGGCAGGTAAACAAATGAATGAACAAACACAAACACACACACGTACATACATTCACACGCACGCATATACACACACGCACACACATACGCACGCACATAAATACGTACATACATTTAAAGGTGGTATGTTCGACGTTCCGGAACTTATCGCTGACGCGTGGAGCGACATTAAACGCAGTTTTAACACTTATAATTATTCAAAATAAATTATTTTCATAATTATTCACTATTATATTTATTTTTGTTACTCTTTTGATATATTTTTTTTTCACAACAAAAAGGAAGTTATTTTTATTTCGGTATTGTACATATGATAGATTTGTTAGGTATTTCTGCAGTATCTTGTCATCTTTAACTCCTTCATGACGTCGATGATAATAATAATAACAATAATAATAATATTTATAATATTATTATTATTTTACGTTTCTCTTCTCTCTCTCTCTCTAAATAAACTCCCCTTATAAGTAATCACCAACTACATCATCATCTATACTCATATTTCTATATTTATATACGTAATTATAGTTAAATAATATATATATTATAATTATTATTTTTTTTATTGTTATTATTATTAATTATTATTATTATTTGATGTCTTTCTAAGTTGTACATTTGTATATGTTTTTAAACCCGTCATCTGGGAAAACTTGAAAAAATGACCTTCGGAAGAACTGGAGAGGCAGCTGGGGGAGTTGGAATTAGGAGAAATATAAAATACAAACACGTTATTGTTATTATTATTATTGTTGTTATTATTTACTATTATTATTCTTTTTTTTTGAGTCTTTCATCTTCTTTACGGTCAACATTTGTTTATCAATAAAATGCAAAGAAAATCACCTAACAACCCAGTTTATAAACTTATTAGGGAAAATCTAGACAGATGGATAGATAGATCGGTTGATGGGTGGGTGGGTGTAGAGAGAGAGAGAGAGAGAGAGAGAGAGAGAGAGAGAGAGAGAGAGAGAGATAGAAATAGTAGACAGATAGACATAGATAGACAGACAGATACATCGCCCAATATAATATATATCTTATGAATGGCTAGATGCATAAAAGTTGTAAAATGAAATGAGTAAAATAGAGAGAAAGAAGTAGATGGAGACTGAAACTGCGATGCATGTGTTGAATGAATGAATGAATGATTGATTAATTGTATGAATGAATGAGCGAACAACCGAATTAACGAATAAACAAATAAATAAAAGAATGGATGGACGAGATATAAAAAAATGAGAACTTAAGAAAACCTATAAACATTAAATTTACAATTATAAAAATGTTTGTTTATATAAATATGTATATATATATATATATATATATGTGTGTGTGTGTGTGTGTGTGTGTATGGTGTGTGTGTATTTGGGGAGTGTTAAACTGTATGGCTAAATGAACTAATGAATGAATGAACGGCT
>NW_008705176.1:692348-777521 GCF_000326865.2 Helobdella robusta | reverse complement strand
AGGTGTTACAATGAACAAATGAAGAATAAGTCTGGTTGCAAATAGAATGGTCAAAAAATGACATCGATGAATGAATGAAAGAAACGAATGAATGAATGAATGGAGAAATAATAAACGAATGAATGAATGACTGATGAACATTTTTATATGTGTATAAACGACCGGACGATCGATTGATTGATTGAAAAAAAATGAATAACGAATTTCTGGATCTATCGATTGAATGATTAACTGAATGAATGAATTAATTAATTAATTTACGGTAATTAGCTCAATTATGCGACTTAAAATCGCCAGCAGAGCTTTTTAAGTCATCCTTTGAAAAAAAATTGAAAAAAAAGCAATACCAAAATTTAAACTACACACACACACACACACACACACACACACACACACACACAGAGAGAAAGACACGTAGCAAAAGCAAACGATTAAACGTCTCTTAAAACAATTCAACATGCAGAACTATGCCGAAGATTGCAGTAATATCATGTATCATTTAAGAAGAAAAAACATGCTCGCGCACCACACACACACACGCACACACACACACACACTTCAATTGTCAAATTTTTACAAATTAAAAATTCTTTTTTTACATAATTCACTCCAAAACAACATTTAGAACACAATAAATAGGTCATAAGATTTTCGCGTTGTTTACTGTAGTCCTATATCTGTCAATATGTGTTTGTGTGTGTCTGTGTGTGTGTGTCTGTTTGTGTGTGCGTGGGTGAGTGGTGTAGTTTTTACATTCGTTAACAAAAACCTTAACAAAATCACATCAACTCTCCAGAGCGCTAACAAGAAAAACAATTGCAATGAAAAAACCATCCTTAGCAACAGAAAGTAGTACTGGTACATATCAATTAACGTTATTATTGTTAATGTAATGACATCATTTTTTTAGCTGACATTAACGTACTTATTGAGATTAGTGATGTTACCATTATTATCATTGTTATTATAACCGTAGTGATGTGATGATTTCGTTGGTGAAACTACGTGTATCATAACCCTCAGACAACTAGTAACTTACTGTTGTCAGTGCTGGCAATAATTTCCATATTATTCTTATTGTAGTGCCCTATATAACCGTTGCTGATGCTATCACTGATGATGCTATTGATGTTGTGGCTGCTTTTTATCTCGTAAGAGGGTAGAACTGGTAGATGTTTCTTTTCTCTGTGCTGATCGTACTTGGCCTGCAGTGGTGTGCGTGTTTTTTTTTAGAAGTTTTTAAATATTAATTAAGAAAAAGAATGAAATCCAATAAGGGCAACAAAGAAATAATAACACGCAGCAACAACAACAACGACAACAACATAGAAATAAAAACCCAACAGCAACACAAACAACATCAAGCATGACAACAACATCAAGCACAGATGACAACCGAAACAACAACAACAACACAAACAACATCAACCATGACAACAACAGCAGCAAGGCAGACGACAACCGAAACAACAACACAAACAACATCAACCATGACAACAACAGCAGCAAGACAGACGACAACCTTATTATACAGCAGCACTCCAAATATGGCGGTCATCATCCCGACAACGTTGACAGCTGTAACTGGATTGCCCAAGACCAGAAGGGAAACTGAGATGACAGCTATACGCTTCGTGCAGTTAGCTACAGCGTAGCTCAGCGGCGTCACTAGAGCTATGATGGAAAAGGCTATGACATTCTGGGCAAAGTTGCAGAAGCCGTCTATGACAAGGAGGGCTATAAGTCTCGGTAGGTGCATGCTGTGCGACTGTTTGGGGCGGCGGTAGTAAAGGAATGAATTAGTGGATTGATGGATGGATTGATGGATATATGGACGGATGGATGGATGGATATATGGATGAGTAATTAAATAGATGAGTCACAGACAATAAACCAGACAGCCACACAGACAATAAACCAGACAGCCACACAGACAAAAAACCAGACAGCCACCCACACAGACAACTAACCAAACTAGTATCTTCAATAATCCTAGATAGGTCGTAAAAGACCCAGACGGGAAGAAACATGCAGCCAGCTATGATGGCAAGGGTAAAAAGTAGGGAAAATTCATGCAGCCCTACCTCTTTCAAACACTAAATCAGGTGGGTGATTCAACGGTTTAGTAATTCAGAGACACAGTAATCTAGTAAGCAATTCAGCAATCTAGTAGTTTAGCACTTCAGTAAGTTAGTGATTTTTCACTTAGGTAATTCGGTAATCTTAAATATATAAGTGTATATTGTGGTTAATTTATTCAACAGTGACTTATATAAAAGTGATTTTTAGTCAAGCAATTCAATGATGCTAGTTTGTAATGGTAGGTAGATTTCATAGTTTAACTATTCAGAAATGGAGTAATTTTATTATCTAGTAATTGTTTTCATTAAAAAGAGACAAGAAATTTACACTCCTCTGTAGTACATTTCTCCCTCTATCTTTTACCTCTCTCTCTCTCTCTCTCTCTTTCTCTCTCTCTTCTCTCTCTCTCTCTCTCTCTCTCTCTCTATCACTCCTCAACAGTTTAAGCAGCTGCACACACAAACAGAAAGGAAAAGAGGGAGAAAGAGAAAAAAGAACGAAAAAACAGAGAGAGAGAGATAGAGATAGAGAGTGAGAAACTTTAAGAATCTTCATGTGCAAAGCAACACTAACATTAAATAAAGACTAACATACTACACACATACTCACAAACATGAAAACAGGGTGAGAGAGAGAAGGAGAGAGTGAGAGAGAGAAATCCACCAACAAACCTTTTTAGAGAAAATATTCTGCAGAGCAAAGCCGATAGTTGAGACCAATGCACTAATAAGACCCAGCATATCGAAGGAAAGTTCAGTCAACGAGGCTATCACTACCCCAGATATTATTGGTACCAAGGATAAATAAATCTGGATAATTATAAAATGTAATTAACAATATTATAATTATAATTAGTACTATAACTACAATTATTATTTTAAAAATTGAAATAGTTATTATTTAGTAAGGGTCTTACAAACACCAGAATAGTTTCTTTAAAAATAAATTGAGATATGATGAGAAATGTAACAATACAAAAAATTATGAACAAACTAATATGCCTACACAAACACACACACATATAAACACACCCACATACACACACACACACACACACACACACACACACACACACACACATACATTCATACAGGTTCATACAGAATTGCACACATCCCAAAATAATAGATCTGTGGAAAACAGGTGGAAGTGGCAAACTGGCTTGGGCCTCGCCTAGGCGTCTTAGGAAGGGCAACAACAACAACAACATACATTCACACTAACATATTTACATTACATTCCTCAAGAAAGCAAATATAAATATGTAAATATGTCAAAAAACAATTATTATACACACATATATACGCACACACACATTTACCCACACACATACATACGCATACACGCACATACAAATTTTACTCAGACTTATCAATTATTATACACACATACACACATACATGCGCACACACACACATACGCACACACATACATACAAATTTTACGAAGGCTTAACAATATGTCACATTAACTAATCACTACAACAACCTGATACCATCAACATCTTTTCTTTCTGTTACAAATGTTATACAAACTCCTAAGCATCTGTCACAATTTTCAAACTTTTAAAAAAACCAAACAAAGAGACAAAAACATAGAAAACAAAAAACACCTTTTTGCTTTGTTTCTCTTTCAATATTATCCTAGATAAGATTACAGTAAAAAATGGCATCGTGGCTTTAACTGGGGGTTGAAAAATTATTTAATATAATTAAATGATGAAAAAATTTAAAAAAATAAACAAATTAATTAATTAAAGAATAGATAGAATAAATTCAATAACTGAATAAATAAATACATACACACAGACACACCAACACATACACACCAACACACTTCATTCAGTATATTCCACTTATATTAATTTAATTACTCTCCAACTGATGACAGATCAAATTACATTTAAAAGACTTTATTTTAGACAAAATTGAAAGGCAGAAAGAATGTAATGTCAATTAGAAAAAAATAAAGAATTGATTAGCAAACTAATTAATTAACTGAAAGAGAAAGAGTGAGAAAGAGAGAGAGAGAAAGAAAGAGACTGGAAAGAACAGCTTTAGAAGAAAAGACAATACTAGAGAAGGAGAGTGTATGTATATGTGTGTGTATTGTATGTGAAGAAAAGTAAGAGATAGAGCAGCAATGTAACCAACCTGTGTGGGCATAAGATACAGGAACCTTCCAGATACTGATGTGAGATGATACAGACGACACAAATTTCCCAAACGACAGTGGCAGGATGATTTGTAGCCAGTACTTCAGTGGGATATGATAGGGAATCCAGGATGTCTTCACGAAACTCTTCATCACCGGAATTAGGTAGACGGATATGGAAAGTAGTTGTACCATTGTGACCGTCATAGGGTACGGAAAGTCGCTAAGTACTAACTTCCCCACTACGCCCATGGCCGAACTGACCATGTACCAGAAAAGGCACAGACATATTATTTTCAGGACCTCGCGATATTTGGTGTGAAATAGTATCGCGAACATGATTTTTCATTTTTTTATGATTTGAAACGATATTTAAGAAAACAATAATTTATTTTATTAAACTCATCATTAGTCCTAGTGCTGAGACTACTGCTACCGTGTATGTTCATTCGCGTCAGCAAAGTGTTTAAAAGTGGACGATTATAATATAAACATTGGGCGCGTCTTTAGTTTAATAGTAAAAATATATTCTGCTTAAAATACAAATTAGATATTAAAATTTGTTCAATAAAGTAAACATGTTTTTTACTTTAAATATTGCAATTTATTTAATAAAACATAAAAATACAAACATTTATTTTGCCCTCTAAATTAAAAATACAATCCGAGATATTTATATATGGCGGACTGCTGTTAACCTTTCACTAATCTAATCCCTAACTTAAGTTTGTCATTTTAAAAAGTGAACATGACATCTTATCTCCAAGTTAAAGTTCTCTCCCATGGTCAGAGGGTCAGAAAACTTTACAAAGAGGCCCTGAGAAATCTTCAGTCATACTACACTTTCAGGCAAATAATTTTTTTATTTAAAATTTGTTTTGTTTGTTTTGTTTTAAATTTTTACAATAAAAATAATGATAATGTTTTTTCTAATTAAATTTTAATTTATCGTTTCGTTAGCTAGTAAGGTATAGTTAATGAGATTGTCTATATAAAATTCAGCTTGAGATTTATTTGTGATTTTATTGGAGAGTTATTTGCTGATTTGTGATTTATTTAAAAAAATTAAAAAAAAATAAAAACATCTTTTAAAAAATTAAATGTTATTAATAAAATGGGAAATCTTGTCTCATAATAAAAACTCAAAAATAAAATAAGTAGTTAATTAATCATTTTTTTTTCAATTACACACTTATACAGACATCTGTATAGATACGAGGCCGTCTTGTTGAGAGACAGATTCGATCAGAACAAGAATGAATGCGACATGGTGAAGGCCAAGCAGATGTTGGAAGATGGTGAAAAAGAACTCTTCGAAAATTTGCACCCCCAGCCATTCAAATGTAAGACAACTGTTTGGACAATTTACTGGATCATTCATTTTTACTTGTATTTGTAATAATAATAATAATCTGATTTTTAAATGTATTGCACAAATATCATATACAAACTTTGATGCTGCCTTAACAAAGGTATTGGTAGTAGAATATATTGATTAGTTTAATTTTTAATTTAATAATTATTAATTTTTGAAAATAACAAAAACTAAAAATTATTTTGTAAAAACCCAGTTCCAAACTCTCCTGGTGGGATAGCATTTGAAAGGGAGGTTTACTACCCAGATTGGGTTAGGGATCTTCTGTAACTGCTGCCACTACATCCTTCAATTATAATTATTTTAATAATTATCGTTATTTATTGTAGTATTCATCTACATTATTCATCATAATATTAAGCTTTTTATTGCATTTGCTGATAATTCTTTCTTAAATTTTTAGTAATTTCATCTTAACCTCTAATAATAACATCACCAGCACAGACACTCACTAACACATACACAAACAACGCCCACAAACACACACTTGCACCACGTATACAAACAGCAACACACAAATAGACTAAACGGGACACAAAAACCACACACAAACACACGCACGCACAACAATTAGATACACACACACCTACCACACACAGATGCTAGACATGTGGCATCCATTGGAAAGACTCCAATATCCGGAATATTTCAAAAAGCGCGAACAGAGGAAATTAGAATACATAGATAGGTGGGAGAAAAAGTATGGAAAGGCGGAGATGAATGACGGCCACTAAATAAATAATTTATTGATCACGTGATTGGCCGGTTGATTTTTGGTTGATAGGTTTTATTATGGAATTGACTTTTTGATTGACAGTTCGGGGGTAATTAACCAATTGATCATTTCGTTAATTGATTGGTTGGTTAATTGATCATTTGATTGGTTGGTCAATTGAATGGTTATTTGTTTAATTGGTGATTACAACGAAAGGACAACCAACCAATCAGATCATCAAAGGGGGAGAAATTAACTTTTTTTGAATGACTCTAGTTATGGTAATAGAAAACATTGAAAAAAAATACAAGACAGGCTCTTATTTTTTTTTCTTAAAAAAATTAACCAAAAAAATTAAAAAGACAAATGAATCAATAACAAAATAAATTAATATTAATTAATTAATTAATTGGGTAGGCTTAGAAAATCATAAAATATCACCATTCATCTAATATACAGAGGAAAAAATCGTTTACTTTAAAAAACTTTTTTACGCATAAAACTCAAAAACTATATATGAGTGTGTGTGTGTGAATGTGCGCGTGCGTGTGCGTATGTGTGTGCGTGCGTCAAAATAAAATTCCGAGCTTAACTTAAATAAGCGCTAACAAGGAATTAAAGGTAAAAAAAATAGTAGTAATATGTTTTAGCAGTTCACGTGCTTATGGTTAGTTATTCATTTGTGCGTGTGTGTGTATGTGTGTGTTTATCCATGTATATGTATATATATTTATTTATCATAAGACACTGTTTGATGTGACACAATAATAATTTTGAAAAAATAATGAAAATAAAAATTTAACATTCTTTAATAAAAACTATTTATCGTTTCAATAAAATATCCTTTCTATCGGTTAGTGTCAGTTAGCATCACCAATAACACTAATTAATTAGTTATTTATTTAATTAATATTTGCCGTCGTATAATGAAAATTATTTCATCAATGCGAAGACAGTCACAGATAATGGAAAATGAAATGTGAATGACAAAAGATATCAAAATATATGTATATATATAAAGCAGCGTGTGTGTTTGTGTATGTGTGTTTGTTTGTGTGTGTATTTCTTCCTTCTTTAAATTCAGATTTTAAATAGATGGAATCAAATTCAACACCCCTGGACAAGTTTCTTAATCTGCATAAATTTATATATGTGTATTTATTAATAGTAAACGAAATCTTCCCTTTAAAATGAGAGTTTAGTTTGGTACAGAAAACACATACAGACACACACACACACACGAACGAACACACACGTATTAATTCATATAGGCTCATCTGAAGACTTAGCTTCTGGTTTTGAATTCATAAAAAACACAGTAAAATTCAGCCACACAATCCATCAAAAACACACATACAAACACACACATACATACAAACACATACATACAGACACATACCATTACCATCAGCACTTCTACTGTTTGGCGTATGTCTGTGTGGCACGAACGGATCAAAATCACAAGAACCCATCACTGGAATAATTACCATTATAATTTATTTCACAACTATATTAATTTATTAAATAATTCAAACAATAAATTATAATTTATTATAATAATTATTATTTATTATAATAATTATAATTTATTATAATAATTATTATTATTTATTATAATTAATTATAACTATTGATCATAATTACTTTTCCTGGCAATCTCATCCTCATCAACTTCCTCAAAGTAGTGATGCGGTTTCAGACCCTGGCAAATCCTCTGCTCGAACGTCGGGCCCCCCCCTCCACCACTCCCTGGGCTTCCCCCACCACCCCCACAAACTTTGCAAGAGTCATGATGATTATGATGATGTTGTTGATGCAGATGTTGATGATAATGATGGTGGTGGTGGTGATGATTCATTAATCTTATTGGTTTCTTCATTGGAGAGCCCTTGAATGATGATTGAATGATGGATTGAATGATGGATTAATTGATGATTGAATAATTGATTGATGATTGATTGATGGATTGAATGATGGATTAATTGATGATTGAATGATTGATTGAATAATTGATTGATGATTGATTGATGGATTGAATGATGGATTAATTGATGATTGATTGAATAATTGATTGATGATTGATTGATGATTGATTTATTGTTATATATGTTATTTATGCAATATAAAAATTTGTCATATTTAACTTGACAATCGACCATTCAAAAACAAATACACAAAAATGAATACAAGCGCCAAAACAAGAATACGAACAAGCATACAAACACTAATATACAAACACAAATATACAAACACATACAAACATACTCGAGAACTCAAGAACAAATAAATAATCAACTTATCAAATAATCATTTTGGTCACAAGTTTGTACAAACACTTCACCGACAAATCAACAACCAACCAGCCAACCTGAGAACACATTTCAACCAGATTCCACTTGTGAACCTTTCTCTGGTCTTTAACGTTCTGCCAAAACTTTCGAATATCGTTACCTCTATAGCCACTACTACCGCCGCCGCTACTACTGCTGCTACTAAGGTGGCTATCATCACTACCATCGCTACTACTACTACTACTACCACCGGCATATTTATAGTTTTTGGCGCCAGAATCATTATCATCATCTCTGTCTAGACTCGTCTGCCTGTTTTGATGAAACTTCTGATAGCACATCATGACCCTGAGATTTTTGAGGGCGTTTTGGTAGGTGGGGTCAAGGGTCAAACATTCGGTGTAGTAGTTGATGGCTCCACTGACGTTGCCCAGCGCGGCCAGTAAGTTGCCCATGAAGAATAGCGAGTTAGGCTGAGTGTGCGCGCGTGTGTGTGTGTGAGTATTAGTGTGTGTGTGCGTTCGTAAGCATGTGGTATATTTCTATCGGTTGTTTGTTTGTTTGTTTGTCTGTTTTGTTCTACGTTGTGATGATAGTGTTGTGTTTTAGCATTGTTTAGGTTGATTGAGTATTTGTGGTTAAATTTTAACGGAGATTTTGGGAAAAGATTAAATAATTAGTTAGTTGAAAATGTGGTAAATCTAACAAGACCTCGTATTTATTGATAGCGAGGGCGTCTTTCATGACCTTGACCGCGTCCTTGACACGGCCTAATATAAAAATAAATATGACCCAATTAAGAAAGACGTCATATGACACGCAATGGGCATACTTAAACAAAAATATTTCAGAGGCGTTTCTCCATTTAACCATCAATAATTTTCGCACAATCAATCAATTAACCAAAACCAACCATTCAACTAATCAATCCATCAATCAATCAATCAATCAATCAATCCATCAATCAATCAACCAATCTACAAAACATCCAATAAAGCAACAAATCAACCAGCCGTCGACCAACCATCTAAAAAGTCAGTCGATCAAATTTCACATTCGTTAATTCAATTCCAAATCCCCAACCGACCTATGCGATAGAGGACATTGGCCAGATTGACAATGGACACATCTCTAAAATTGTTTGGAGCCTGATGCAGTGCATACCGAATGCACTCGATACTGTTCAGAGGATTTCCCATCACACGCCAAAATAAGCCCGCCATGTTGTAGAGGAGCCATGATGGGCCGATGTTCTGTTTTGGATGATTTGGTGTTGTTGTTGTTGATGGAAATCTTTCGTTTGTGGTTTCTGCTGCTATTGTTCGCTTGGTAATACAAACACCCACACACACACACACACACAAACACATACAGACGAACATGCATACACACACACACACAAACGTAAACAGACACACAAACACAGATATAAACACATACACACACAGACATAAACACACACAGGCAAACATACACACACACACGCATACACAAAGGCATACATACACACACACAGACACATACACACAAACGCGCCTTCTTTAGAGCAGTCAATATCCTCTGGCCGATCTCTTCGATGGTTGTTTCGAAATTAACTTCCTGTACCACGTACGACAGAAGAACCTATATAAGAGAAGATAACCAATAAAAAATTGAAAAAAAATGTATTCGAAGGATAGAAATTCTGTTAAAATAAGTTACAATTGAATTAGATCAAATATAATTATCCTCGTCATCATCGGCATCATAATCATCGTCACCACCATCATCATAATAAACGTCACCATCATCATCATAATCAACGTCACCATCATCATCACAATCATCGTCACCACAGTCATCATAATCATCGTCACCTCCTTCATGGCTGAATCTTCCAGCTTCACTCTCAGTTGAGCCCGGTCACGAACAGCCGACAGGTGATCGTACGTCTTGGAACCTTCCGGAAAATCGGCAGACGGTGACGACGACGATGACGAGCAGACCGGTGGGTACCAGGGGAAGGGGTGGGCCTGACCGATTTCTAGCCCCTGCGCGTGCCCCAGGATATTGGTGATGCTGTTTTGAGTGTATGACGTCACAATCGTCATCACATCACTATCACATACAACGCCATCATCATCATCATCATCATCGACACAAATATCATCATCGTCATCGATACAATCATCATTATCACCATCGCCGCCATCTTCACTAACTCAAAGCCCCTATTTTCTAAGGGTAGGAATACAGTTTGAAACTCGCTCCATGACGGATAGTGCTGGATGTTGCGTGTGCACTCGCCTTCAGTTGGCCAGTCGGTCGAGACGAACGGTTGGTTGATCTGTTTGGTTGTTCGATCGAGTGAATGAATGAATGAATGAGTGAATGAATGAATGGATGAATGAGTGAATGAATGAATGAATGATTGACTAAATGAATGATTTTACATTTGTACAAATTAATATGAAGTATTTTGAAAAAAATCACTAATGATCTAAACTGAAACGTTCATGTATCCATCATTCGTCAATTATCTCAGGTCTACAGATGAAAGAAATTGAAAGAGAGAGCTTTGAAAAAATTCTAAATCTCGATTCTGTGATTCTTATTCATTTCAAATGTTATTTTACATGGGATGATGTTACAAAAATATCAATTTAAATTTTTTTTTCAGGATTTTAGAATCATTTTTAAGCCATGATTGAGATTATTATTTTAAAAATACCAACAAAAGAATATATGTATGAACGAAATAATGGACGAACGAACAGACAAGTAAACGAACAAACGAGTGAACAAATGAATGAATTAATAGATGAATAAGTAAATGAACGAACGAACGAACGAACGAACAAACGAACGAATGAATAAATAGGAGCTATGACAGAGCTGATCAATAACAACACCACCACTGAATAATGAAAAACATTTTTTAAACGTGTGTGTGAGTGTGTGCACATTAAAATATATTCACACACACACCACACACACACACATCACACACACACACATACAACACCTACGCGCACACAACACACACGGCACACACCCACGCCACACAAATACACAGACACACGCAAACACACACACACGCATATACACACCTATAAACTCACACACACACGCATAAAAATATATTCATAGATAAATATATAAATGAAAAACCGAAATGTGAAACACGTGAAACATCAAAAAATCTGATGCAAACATATATGTATAACATATTTGTACACACACAGGCATTTATATAGATTATACATATACACATATACAAACACACCTAACATACATGCATACAACATACAAACACACAAACAATCAAATAGGCCAACACACCGACAGATAAATATCAATACATTTATATTTACGTACACCACACACACACACACACACACACACACACACACACACACACACACAGAGACAGACAGACCAAACAATCAAACAATCTAACTGTCAAGGTGTACTGTAGGACAGAAATATAACAGGTAAGCATTTTATATCTATGTATGTATGTATGTATGTATGTATGTATGTATGTATGTATGTATGTATGTATGTATGTATGTGTGTGTATGTGTATGTATTTATGTTTGTATAAATGTGTATTTACATGATGCAACATCATCATCTTGGCCATAATCATTATAGTCGTGTCATCATTTTAATCGTCATCCTACAAGCCAAATCGTCATGAGCAGCTGCATCATCATCATCATCATCTTCATCATCATTCTTTTCAGCAGTCAGCAAAAAACAACAACATCACCAACAACAACAACATCCCCAACAACAACAACATCACCAACAACAACATCACCAACAACAACAATAACAACAACAGAACTAACGATCCATAGTAATTAATAGACAGACCCCTAGATTATGGCACTTTCTTTTTATTTTGTATTTTGTTACCTATCTGACGTGGCGTCACACACACACACACACACCACACACACACACACACACACACACACACACACACACACATGTATATATATATATATATATATATATAATTATATAACTATATAATAAATATATATCATCATAAGCATGGGATGGAGAGAGCAGGTGGAGAAGGACAGGGTGAAAGCGGGGTTGCGTGATACTGAGGCGAGTGACAGATGTGGATGGAGTCGAGGGGTATTTCGGTTTCATCATAGGTAGCCAAACGGCAACCCCCGATCTCGGGGAAAATGCCGTCTAAACGTGTGTGTGTGTGTGTGTATAATAAATATATATATATATATAATTATATAACTATATAAATACAAACAGCCGAAAAAATAGTCTATTGGGTGAGACGCTTGGTTCTGCTGTCACAACGTACCTGGATTTGAATACAAAGCGATCCAGACTTAACACATGCAATGTGTGTGAATCATAGATTCGTGTGTGTGTGTGTGTGTGTGTGTGTGTGTGTGTGAATGTGTGTGTTGTTGATATCTCTAAGAATAATGAAAGAAGCCATCATGACAGGCAGAAACGTTACAAAATTGACAACAACAACAACAACAACATCAGCAACAACATCAGCAACAACATCAGCAGTAACAAACAACAACAACAACAAACCTTATAGATAGTGTTATGTTCATTGTTGATTTCATGCAGCCTATGTTGCAGAAGATCAGTGTAGTCGTGAATATTTTTGTTGTTGTTGTTGTTGTTCGGCGTTATTTTGAAGTGTTGCTGCTGTTTCGCAAAACCTGATTTATCATCATCCAAGTTGTTGTTGTTGGCAGCTGTTTTCATATCACCGGTTGAAGTTGATGTTGACGTTTGGGTATCTCTGCTGTTTCCTGTTGTAGTATTAGTTGTAGTAATAGTAGTAGTAGTAGTAGTAGTAGTAGTAGTAGTAGTAGTAGTAGTAGTAGTAGTAGTAGTTGCTGTTGTTCTTAGTGCCATAGATGTTCCCAGTTGCAACTAAACTTCCGTGACAATAACATAGCCGCCACGATATATTGTAATATCATGATAATACATGGCAATCATAGTCGACAGAAAGCATTCGAACCAGGTCATTAGGCTCTAACAACGACGCAAAACATGGCAAACACTCTACCGTCTGAGCTATACCCCGAATGATACAACCATCCACTCATTAATCACCTGTCATCTTCACATCACAAACATCAGATCGCAACCATCATTTTCACCATCAATGTTATCCTGATCTTACCAGTAGCAGCAGTAGCAGCAGTAGCAGCAGCTTCATTGCTGGTTGAGTGACGCTGCTGATGCTGTTGCTGCTGCGAGAGGATATCGTAGAAGAGTCTCTGCTTGATTCTCTCGTCCATGAAGGCTTGCTCGGTGATCAGCTTCCTGTGATGCTGCTGCCAAACTTCGTGCTTCTCCTGGTAGCGTTTCAGGTCTTCGAGAGTTTTCTGTAGAGATCTGTGTCATGTCAAGTCATGTCATGTGACGTCATGTAATGTCATGTCATGTGACATCATGTAATGTCATGTCATGTGATGTCATGTAATGTCATGTGATGTAATGTCAAGTCATGTGATGTCATGTAATGTCATGTGATGTAATGTCATGTCATGTGATGTCATGTCATGTGATGTCATGTGATGTGATGTCATGTCATGTGATGTGATGTCATGTCATGGGGTTGAAGCTGCTTCACTGGTCAGTTAGTTGGTCGGCTTGGTTGATTTTGATTGGTTAGCTGGCCGTGCGTGATAGGTCGGTTGGTTGGTTGGTCGGTTGATTATGATTAGTCAGTTTGTTGGTTGGTTGTTTGTTTGTCTGTTTACAAAAACAAACCAATAAGCAAATTGAACATAAAGAAAACAGACACACAGTCAGAGACATTCAGACAAACAGAGAAATAGACAGGCAAACAGACCTATGTTTATTCTCCAAAAGCAGTTCGAGTTTAGAATGACATAGAATGGCGTTCTTTCTAGCTATGGCCTCCTTGTTTGATTCGTTGATCCGAAAGGCATTTTCGTAGCAGGTTAGAGATTTGTTGAATTCAACTAGAACCTGAACGTGGTTGATTGGTTGGTTGATTTGATTGGTTGGTTGGTTGATTTGGTTAGTTGATTGATTGGTTGTTTGGTTGGTTCATTTCGTCTGTTTGATTGATTGGTTGAACGAACGAACGAACGAACGAACGAACAAACAAACAAACAAACAAAAAAACATTCAAACAAGCAAACATGAATAAATAAAATTTAAGGAGAAAATTTTTTACAACACGCACTAAAATAAGACATAATTTATATACAAAACTTAAAAAAAAACAAATAGATAGATAGATAGATACATACATAAAATAAAAATATCAACCGAAGTTTATTACCTTACCTCTTAAAAGTTTATCTCATTTATCAACACACACACACAAACATACACACACAAACACTCACTCTCACACACACATACACACACACACGCAAACACACACAGAGAACGTTTATAAATAAATAAACACTAACCTACGCGTCATACATACTTCATATACTTTTGCATACTACTGTGTATAGTAGTAAGCTCTCCTAGCCATTACCAAGAATCGATAATAATAATAACAACAAGAACAACAATAATAATAATAAAAATAATACTAACGGCATAGACGTTCCCGAGGGTGAAGTGGCAAGCCCCGCAGTAGTTGTTGGCGTCGAGGGCAGCGTGGAGGACCACAGCGGCATCTCTCGGCCAGTGCGACTGGTGCAGTACGTTCGCCAGACTCAATAGTGGAATGTCGCGAAATTGTCTGTCGTTCGTTGTCGTTGTTGTGGCGGTGGTCGCGATATTTGGTGGCCGTGGATGTCACTTCAGTCACTATCACCACCATCACCACCACCATCATCATCAACACTTCACCACCACCATCACCACCCCAACGTCATCACCATCATCATCATGATAACAACCTCGGGGCTAGGTGCAGAGCCCTCCTGAGACACTCGACAGCTTGGGAAGCGTTACCCCTCATGCGCCAGTAGTACGAAGCCATTGAGTAGTGTAGCCATGATGCTGGGTCCTAAGCGGATGTGCAGAGAATAAATGATTCGTGATTTAGGCAAATTAGGGGGAGATAATATGATGCCCATGATGCGTGATCATAATGAAAATGACGATGACGACAAGGATGACGTAAGAAAGAAAGAAAGAAAGAAAGAAAGAAAGAAAGAAAGAAAGAAAGAAGGAAGAAAGGAAGGAAGAAAGAAAGAAAGAAAAAAAAAGAAAGAAAGAAAGGAAGAAAGAAAGAAAGAAAGGAAGGAAGAAAGAAAGAAAGGGAGGAAGAAAGAAAGGGAGGAAGATCATATGAATGAAAACGACGAAAGCATTAGTGTAGAAATGGATGGTAGCGCCTGTGGTTGAATGCTTCTCAAATATTTCTGTCCCTCGTAGTACTCGCACATGCACAGAGACGACGAAAATTACTGCTGCATAGTTCATTTTGTTTACACATACAAATCAATAACTAACACACACACACACACACACACACACGCACACACACACACACACACGCACACACACACACGTAAAAGTGCGTATGCGTATATGTATACGAAAACATACCAAACATAAAGAGTGACGCGTGTCAACAAAAAATGCTCAAACATTTACACCCACACATAAACCACCACTCTCTCTCTCTCTCTCTCTCTCTATCTATCTATCTATCTCTATTTATCTATCACTATTTATCTATTATCTCTCTCCTTCTCTCTCTCTCTCTCTCTCACAAACACACACACAAACCCACAATTCTGAGCTGTTGGTCGAGGTAGGTAGCAAGTTGGTTCATGTCCTGAAATGATGGATACAACTCGCTCAGGTTCGATTCCTTCGGTATCGTTAGGTTATCCCGCTGCTTCATACTCTGCATTGAACATGATTATAACACATATGCTAGTAAATAGAAATGCAACGATCTTCGAGCGGCGAGATGGTTAAAGCTCTTGACAGTGCTGTTACAGAGATCGGGTACGATTCCAATGAGATTCCAGCCTGTCACATGCTATTGCATGTGTTGATAGATGTTGATATATCTTAGGAGCAATGAGCTGTTGATGTATCTTAGAATTAATAAAAAAAACCACGTACGTGCAAATGCTCAAAACTGTTTATACTATAATCCAGATGGTAGTACTGCGAACAATCCGGCACTACTTCCGCTCCTGATTTGTAACCCTCGTCGCCGTTGTTATTATCATTATTATTATTGTTATTATTATTATTATGATTCTTGTTATTATTGTTGTTGTTGTCGCTGGTTTTCTTGATTGATCGGTGTTGCTCAGGACTATTTGCTAGAAATGTTCTATAAATAAATTAAAATATATACATATATATATATATATATATATATATATATATATATATATATATATATATATATAATAACAAATAATAAATTGATTATAATTAATAATTTCTCGGATCAAAGTGACCGGGTTTGAATTCAAAGCGACCCGCGACGCCTAATGTTCGCCAACTCTAGCATAGCCTGGCTTAGTGTTGCGTAGTTTTTCTCTATATTATTGCTGTTGTTGATTAATAATACAATACAAATTATTATTATTATTAAAATAATTAATTATAGTTATAATTGAGATAATAATCTGACTCGAGCGAGATCCAAGTGCTGTCATACAGGTTGAAATGTATGAGAGGCTTGCCGGCCAGAATGCAGTTCTCGTCCAGGGCGTAGAAATCTTTCTCGAATTCTGTGGCGAGTGAAGATGTTGACGTGATGACGACGTTGTTGTTGTGGTGGTGGTGTGATGAAGTAGTGATGACGTGATGTTAGAGTAGTGAAACAAAGAACAAAGAATTCGAAACATCCTTACCATCGTCTTTTTCCTCCTGGCTCTCCATAAGAACCCGATGGTCAAGCAACTCCTTCTTTAAATTCTCGAGAACTTTGAAGCGTTGCTCTTGTTTCAGAAGGGCCATGACGTCATAGGGGCATTGTAGGTTGTATATGGAGTCGGGCTGTTGTTAACAATGACGTCATTGTTAATAATTACGACGCGGGCAGCAATGATGATAATGACTGCAACAACGTTGACAACAACAACAACAACAACAACAAAAACAATAACAACAAATGATGAAGATAGGATATTTATCAAGATCCTAACGCACTGTTGCCTTAAAATCGTTCAAGCGTGAAGTGCTTTTCAAAACTGACTATCACCCACGCACACACACGCACGCATACACACACACGCACGCACACTAACAGTACCACCATCATTGTTATAAAATCATTTGTTAATTCAGTCATCCATTTATTTATTTACCTGACCATCTATTTAATCAATGATGCATTAATACACGTACTCCGCAATTTGGCCATTCATTCTTTCATTCTTTCATTCATTCATTCATTCGTTCATTCATTTATTTATTCATTCGTTCTTTCGTTCATTCAATCATTCTCTTGACAAAAAATCTCATTTTTTAGTCTTTTTTCCTCAATCTCTCGTTCACCAAAATGACAGCTACGTAACCACTTGCAACATTCTCTAATAACAGCAATAACAGCAACAACAACAACAACAACAATAATAATAATAATAATAATAGTGAAAATAACAATAATAACAACACAAGTAACAGTAAGGTGGGCATATTGTAGTTAATCAATAAAGTATCTAGCAACACACTGTGACGATAATAATAAGGCAAGACAAGCAATCACCAGGAAAAAACTTGGGTAGCACATTTTCCACCACAATGCGACCTTTCAATGTTTATTTCTCCACCAAAAGTTAAAAAAAAAAAGATAAATTAATCGAGTTGTGGCAAACGAAATGCGTCAATAATTTTCCAAAGTGTCGTTCAGTCGGCATTTTTACGCTGTGTATCGATAATAATAATTTAAAAAAAAACAACGAAAAAGAAAATTAAAACAATTTCTAAAGCACCTTCCCAGCCAAGCTGATATACCTTTAACATCTGCAACTTGCTTGAAAAAATTCTGATAAAAAATAACTTCATAACGGAGTAACAAAGCAGACGAACTTTTTGTGAATTTCCCATATAATGCATGGATATATGGGTATATATCCATATTATAAATATGGATATATATATAATATAGATATATATCCATATTCTATATATATATATTGGTATGTATATAATATATATATAATATTGATGGATATACATCCATATTATATATATATTCATATCTATATCTGAGTATATCTATTATCTACTCATGGTATTTTTTGGAAGCCAAGTTTTTCCTAAAAACGAACGCAGATGGTAGTGTTTGATGGTTGATAGTCGATAAACAATAGGATAGATGATGATAGTGACTCCTAAAAGGTTAGCGAGATGAGAGGAGCAGGGTCAAGGCCGTGGATGAGAAACATGGACTTGGGGACAAGAAAGTGGGCCGGCCGTATGAATTTTAGCCTATTATTACGTTGGTGAATGAAAAAATTTTAGAATAATACTTTTCACCTGGTAACAACACGCAACAACCCACATGAAAACGAAAAATAGATTTTTCATCATTCAAAAAACTCTCCTCGCAATTGCGTTATTAGGATGAAAAAAAAATGTAACCAATGCAACAGGCGTAATTAAATTACACATCACTTAGAGACGATAACATCATCAATGCAATCATCGTCATCATCATCAAGACAATCATCATCATCATAATAAAGAAGGCAATCATCATCATCATCATCATCAACAACAACAACAACAAGGCAATCATCGTCGTCGTCGTCACCGCCGTAATCATCATCATCATCAAAACCTCCCTTCTTTGTGTTATTATTATTTTACAGTTGACAGGGCAAACACAAATAAGGAGGTGCTGGGTGTAATGCTGTTTAAATCATCCATCCATGCATCTCTTTTCTTTTTTTTTTCTCTCACACTCTATTCCCCCCCCCCCCTCTCTCTCTCTCTTTCTCCTAATCTCTGGCTTGCACTATTTATCTCATCCGTTTTTAAATATTAAACGTTCGATTTTTTCATTCCTCTCTTTATCTCTCTCTCTACTTTTTAAACAGCAGCAGTCGAACTTAACAGTAATGTAACCGCTATCAAACAAACAACAAATACGAACAAGCATTGTTGTTTGTTTGTTGTTACTATAGCATCTGTCACATCATTTTTTAGTAGCCACATCGTCTTATTTTCCCTCTTTCTCTCTCTCTCTCCCTCTCTCTCTCCCTCGCATAATACTCACACAAAAACCCAACAATCTATCAGATTTTTAACTATAAGTAAGCCGTCATTTTTTGTTTAGTATTCATTGAAAGAGGTTTTGGGATCTTTTATCACATTTTGATGAACAAATGAAGGAATTAAGCAATTACAATCATTTAAAATTAATTAGTTTTCTAATTTTGAATGAATGAACGAATGAATGAAACAATTAATTTAACATAGGGAAAATTAATTAATTGATTAATTATAATTAATTAGTTCATTAATTTTGGATGAATGAACGAAGAAATGAAAGATAATTAAATAAATAAATAAATGTTATCTGTCTATTAGTTAGCAAACAGATCAAATACATAAACCACAGAAAAAAACAACTGACAATTCAAAAATAGCACATCACTTAAGAAAAACATCACAAAAACAGCCAACCAATCAAAAACAGCCTAGCACACAGAAAAAAAAACCCCAATCACTGAAACACACCTGAGATTGTATTCGGCCATTTTCAGTGACCACCCAGTGCGTGTGGCCATCGGCAATGACCACCAAAGATAGCAGAATGAATGAAGGTACAAAGACAAAAGAATAATTTATAATGGATGACGTAATTGCTGCTGTCATTCGATTTGTGGATGAAGAGGAGGAGGAGGAGGAAAATGATGATGATGATGTTAATGATGATAAGGATGCTACTGATGATGATGATGACGACGACGATGATGATGTAGTGAGTACCTCTACGATGACGTCATGGCTGCCGTTGTCGTTGTAGTCGTCACCATCATCATTGTTGAAGTTGTTGTCAATGTTGTTGTTTAATTTAACTATGGCATTAATTATCATTATTCTCCTGTGATTCTTATAGTTTTAATAATTAATGTAATTTAACTAAATACCTTCAATTGATTAATGGCTAATATTAATGTCTTTTAACCAAATACATTCATACATTTCAATATATTACAATCAATTTCATTTATACTTATGTATGTGGGTATATATATATATATATATATATTTATTTATTTATTTATTTATTTATTTATTTATTTATTTATAACAATAACATCAAAAAAGTGTAACAATAACAACAATCACAACAACAACAGCAACAACAACAATGGCCATTGCTTTTTTGAATGTTATTGTAATGCTGTTATACGAATGTGTTGTGTAAAATACAAACACTTTGTATCTAATTTTATACGCTGCTATTATTATTACTATTATGCTAATACTACTGCTACTACTACTGCTACTACTACTACTACTACTAATAATAAAAATAATAATAATAATACAAAGAAAAAGAAAGTATAACAACATGCGCAACAACAACAACAACAATCACTATAACAGAAAAAACCCATATTTAATCATCTGTCTCTTTTTTCTGTCCTCATGCTCTCTCTCTCTCTCTCTCTCTTTCTCTCTCTCTCTCCCCCTCTCTCTTTTTCTTGACAACTCTCGTCATCACTATCGTCGTCTTCTTCATCATCATCGTTATTATCAAAAGCAACATTATCACTATCCTCACACATACCACCACCAGCTATATCAACACCACCACCATCATCTTTGTAATCATCATCTTTGTAATCATCATTATCATTATTTTTGTCTTAGTCATCATCAACTTTGTCGCCATCATCGTCGTCATCATCCTCCTCACTTTTTTAATTTCATTTTTTCCATACTTTCATGACGTAAAAATGACCTTAGCATTTCAAACAGTCAATCAATCAAACCAAAACACTTTTTTTTCACTTCCTTATTTATTGCATACATATACATTCGTACACACACACACACACAAACACACACACATACATTATGTACATAAATTACATACATAAAATGTGTAAAATAAATACAAAGCAAGATATGTAAAATCTTCCACATAATAAAACCAATAATTATTATTATAAATTTAATTATTATTCCTTAATTATTAATATTAAATTAAATATAAAAATAAATTTTATTATATTAACCAAAAAATGAATAAATGATCTGATCAATCATTCATACAACGTTGTGTTATTGCTCTGTACATGTGCACATTGTAGTGTACACACAAACTTTGCATTTACAATACTAAGAAATTAAAAATCTAACTAAATTCTTAATAATCCAAAATCAAATATTTAAAAGTTTTATTAAAATAAAAATAAATTTAAATTAACTTCACAAATTAAAAACCTCAGATAAGTTTTTTATTTGTAGTTTAATAATTAAATTAAAAAATTATTTATTTTTTTTTTATTAATAATGTGTTTTTGATTGACTTTGTGGGACAAGAATAATTTATTTCTAAATCTGTAACAATTTACCAGTGCTATAAACTTTCTTAAATTTTCACTAATTAATCGTGAATTAGATCCGAAAAAATCAAATATAGAACTTTGAAGAAAATTTTGATCAAATTTCGCTTCGCAGTGATCGTACATCAACAAAGTATTTTCTAATTTTATTTACTTTTCATGAACACCGACGTGTTTATAAAATAAATACTATAGCGCTTAATTTTTTAAAAGTTCAGTTCTAGAAAAATTTTTCACACGCATCAATCACATTAAGGCAATTTAGTAGAGTAGACTGACTACGCGATAAAGTAACAATACTATCATTGAAAGAAAACAAGATGAGTTTCATCAACTAGATCGTCGATTATTGAATTAAAAATACTTTTATCACTAACTTCATTAATCAACTTGATGAAACGATTGAAAAACTTCAAAAAATTAAAGATTTTTTGATAAAATCGACATAAATCTTGAATAAGATGCATCATTTATGATACGAAACTGTTCATCAAACAATCTATCAGTCAAGTCAATCAGATAATCAATCAAACAATCAATCACTCAAGCAATCAATTTAAAGGAAATGGCACACCTTAACGAAAACACGTTTTAACAATCAAAATAAATGAACAATCCCCTTCAAACAAAAATTCGTCATAATTTCTCTCTCTCTCTCTCTCTCTCTCTCTCTCTCTCTCTCTCTCTCTCTCTCTCTCTCTCTCTCTCTCTCTCTCTCTCTTTCTCACACACACACACACACACAACACGCATGTATAAAGAGAAATTATTGAATTTTCAAATATAATTGCAAAAAAAATATTATTATTATGATTATTGAAAAGCTGTGTAAATAATGTCCTGATCCGTTGAAACAACAAGACTGTTTCTGAGTGTAACTAAAGAAATTTAAACATTTAATTGATTAATTTATTAACTAATTAATTTAATTATTATTATTATTATTAATAATAATAAATTAATTAATAAAAATAACAACAACTAATTAATTTATTTAATTATTAACCATAAGAGTCGTCTTGGTTGAGCTCAACAACTTTGTCATCAGCATAAGTCTTCTCCGTTTTGGTACTCTAAAATTTAGAATGTGTGAATAAAATTTAATTAACAAGATACTAACTAAGACTATGGTAAAATAACTAATTTAGGAGAAAAAATTAAGTAAGAACCTCTCGATATTTTTGCAGGTAAACCTTAAGTGGCTCAACGTAATTATCAAAGCCAAGAACCGTCATGGCGAATAAAATGTCCTCCCCGTTTATCGTTTTGCGTTTTTCTTGCTGGCACCGCTCACTAGCTCTAAAAGAAAAACAAAAAACAAAAAATAATTTGTAAGATAAGATAATGAAAAATTAATTTAACTAAATAAAAATTGAACATAGCTGAAACTTGTGTACAAAAAAATTCACACAACACGAACTCGCTGGTGATGAAACTGACAAACTCGGAGACACACTCCTGAACGCAGTCCTTTGCTTCTTTAGCTATCTAGATTCAAAATTTATAAAATATATTATAATCAGAATTAATAATAAAAAAAATAAAGAAACAAATAATGATAATATTATATCTAATAATAAATAATAATGAACATAATAAATATACAACCTTGCCAGACTTAGGAATAGCCTTCTTCATAATTCTAGCAACATTGGCCGTAGGAAGGAAACGATCCTATTTGAATGAATTTGATAGACGAAACAATGCAAACACATATACTTACACAATATAATTTTTGGCTGATGGTGTAATGTAATGATTAAGGTGCCAGGCATTGCTGTTGCAGGGACCAGATTCAAACGCGAAGAAATCCCTGGCTATCACATTCAATATTATGGGAGTGTAATGAGTTGATTCACTTTAATCTATATTATATTATATACTAATTATTATTTAAAGCATAACAAAAATCAACAAAAATTTTTAAAAATTTGAAAAAATTATTTAAATAAACTATAAAGACTAGAAATAAAGTAAAAGATGAAAATTAAAAAAAAAAAGTAAAATTAGGATTAAAAAAAAAAGTTTGAAAGCAAAAAGACTCAATTGAAAAAGAAAGAAACATTCTTGTTCTCTCAGAGGTTCTCCATCCCCCTGATCGCCATCCTCATCCTGAAGTTCAGTCTCTGACGAGCGGCCTTTACATTTTTTTTATTTTAAAATTTAAATTTATTTTTTGTTTTACTTGTCAATAATAAATAATTATTGCCATTATTAATATTAATTATAAAATACAGAAAATTAAAAAATAAATAAAAATAAAGATAAATCATAAATATAATTTTAATATAATTATATTATATATAAAATAAAAAAATAAATAAAATTTAATAAACGAACCAGTCAAACCGAAACTATTATTTTGATAGAGCGACTCGTGTAAATCAGCATCTTCGGAATTTTGTTCAATATTCTCCATTTTTTTTGTATTCAAATTTTTTGTTAAAATTAATTTTAAAAAATGACAGTCGACGATAATATAAGTTTTTACATAAAATTTGTTTTTATTAGAAAGACAAGGATCGGGCTATTTGGCTTTCTTGAATAGCTGGCTTATTGGCTTACTTACAAAATCGCATGGGTTTTAACGAGCAAGCTATATGAAATATCTACTTGACTTAATACTTATAAAAAAAAATGTAGTAATAATTCTATTTAATTTTATTCAATAAAATTATGTATTAATAAATAATTTTTGCTAATTTGATTATAAAAAGTGCTTTTTGTCCGGTGAAATACGTTGGCTTACGAAAGTCGTGGGTTGGCTTACTAGGTTTGAACTATAGTACTATGGCCACTATTTTTTACTCTATTCAATCATGTAACACTTTAGTTTGCTTACAAAATAAACGGCTTAAATAGATCGATATTATCATTTGATTTTATTTAATGAACGTCCTACCTCGGGAAACCGGGTCTCTGGACGCAAAACGAAGATTGATTGATTGATTGATTTTATTTAATGAATATTTTACATTCTAGTCTCGTAGAAATTGGTTGCTTAAATCATACGTTGATACAAGTATTCTTTTATCTGTTGCACCTTTGTTTAGGTAACCAGTAAAATATTCAAAAAAACAGTGTCCTATGTTATAGTAATAACACACACAGTGAACTCAAATTCGTTAATTATAAAGCACATCTTAATCAATATTTACAAAGGAATAGTTTAAGTCTAGAAAAATGAAGAAAAATTGAGAAATATTGCCAATTAGATGATAAAAATAAAGTTGTTTTCAATGTTTGTACAGGGCAAACCGGACACAAACAAAAATTTGTCACTTTAAACGGTCCAAATTTCATCACATTGCAAGGAAATACATGAAATTGAAATATACAAGAAGAAAAAAAAGAAACAAACATAACCAGTCACCCAATAATGCAACAGTTATGGCAAACAATTATCTAAATACAAATTAAAAATAACATAAACTATACAGACCCACATACATACATACATGCATGCATACATACATACATGCATACATACATGCATACACACACACATGCATATATACATACATGCATTAAATATACACACAAACAAACGAACGAGCGTAAAAAATTACATAAAAATGTTAAACAGATAGATCCCATGTATAGAGATTATCCTTATATTCAACACTCTTAATAGCAGTAGAGTGTAAAACTAAGCCAGCATCTTCTCTATTTTTATCACCAACACCATAACATTTAACTAATTTCGAGTCACTTTCTTCTGGCACCTTTTGAGAACCACCGTAGTTGAGACAATTGAATGAGGTAGTTTCGTCTAAATTAGTAACAGAGCAGCTATATTCGTCGCAAGCAGAAGCAAGGGTGCTTAAAATATTTTCAAAATTATTAGGCAATATTGGCCCCAAAATTTCTAAGATAGATCTCTTTTGATGTTTGCTGGGCTCCGATGATGATGATGGTTGTGACGATGATGATGACGAGCAAGATGATGACGATGACGATGATGACGTCTTGTTGTATATCTCTCCTTTATTTAGAATCTGCGTCAGGGGTACAATTATTGAATGTTAATATAATTGTCGTTGTTACATTATTGACGTTGAAAACAAATAAAAAAAGAAGATAGAGACAGACAGAGATAGATAGATAGATAGATAGATAGATAGATAGATAGATAGATAGATAGATAGATAGATAGATAGATAGATAGATAAAAAGATAGATAGATAGATAGAAAGAAAGATAGATAGATAGAGAGAGAAAGAGAGAGAGAGAGAGAGAGAGAGAGAGAGAGAGAGAGATAAAAAAAAGGAAAACACACATAAACAATTAGACTGATAACTAAGTTTGAAGAAGAGATGTAAAAGCAATCGTAACCAAAAAACATACAAAAAAAATTAATTTAAAAAAATGAAAAAGGCACCTTAAGACTCTGCAAAGAGGCACCCTTAAAAGCAGAAGGCGCCAAAATGGTTGGGGGAATGGTGGCCAGGTGTCCAACCGATGAAATGATGTTGGGCGAGTTGAGAAGGAAATTGAAAAAGGCGACGCAGTCACTACTGCCATCTATGAGGACCGTAGATGCGGGTCTGTAATCAATCCTTCTGTAGTTCTCCTCTGGGTTCTTTGAAGAAATGCTGAAGAAAGAACAAAATATATTTAATTGACACCAAATTTCATCAAAGAAAATTTTTATTTCAAAAAAGAAAGAAAGGGGTAGCAGAGATTAGGAAACAAGTTAAAAGAAGAAAGAGATAGATAGATAGAAAGAGAGAAGAAGAGAGGAAAAGAGAGAGAGAGGGAGAGGGAGAGAGAGAGAGAAAGAGTAAGAAAAAATTATATATTATTTAATTAAATGTAAAAAAATTGTAGATTACTTTAAACAACTCCTGCCGTCTTCAACTATTTGGTATTTCCCTTTCGACAGTCCCAAATTTTCCAACCATTCCTCACCGTCGTCGTCATCATCGTCGTCGTCGTCCTCCTCCTCCTCATCATCATCATCACCTTTGGCGCTTTTGAATGATGATAACAATGATGATGACGACGACGACGACGACTTAATTGTTGTCTCCAGATCATCATCATCATCGCCATCATCATCATTGATATTGTTACTACCACTGCTGTTATTATTATTTGCATTGGTAGCCACAATAGTAGCGTTGTTGTTGTTGTTGTTGTTTTTGTTAGATTTTTTATTATTATTACTATTTTTGTGGTTGTTGTCGTCACCATCAGCTGACTTCCTTCTGCCGACGAAAAAAAATTTTTGTATGTTATAAAATTTAATTATGCAGTGAATTCTGTGAAGAAGCATTAAATAAAATTGAAGGCAAAATATGTGAATAGATGAAGCAACGAAGCAACTACAACTATTACTACCGCTGCTGCTGCTGCGGCTGCTACTACTACTACTACTACTACTACTCATAGTAGTAGTACCATTACTACAACTAATAGTAAAATTAGTAGTAATGGTAATACTATTATTACTACTGCTACAACAGATTTAACATTTGTTAATTGAAAAATTATACTAGATGTCTATAATACTACTACTACTACTACTACTACTACCACTACTACTACTATTACTGCTGCTGCTGCTACTACATTTACTACAACTACTGCAGACAACAGCAACAATAATAATAATAATAATAATATAATAATAACCAGGTATAATGATGATGAAAACAAACCAACTGACCTATTTTTGTTCAGAAATGGTATAGAATACTCTATACCTGCAAATCAAATAAGTTTTATTCATTAAATATAAATTAATTGAAACTAATAAAAATATGAAGAACGATAATAATAAACATAATTAATAATAATAATAAGAAGAAGAAAAATTTATATAATAAATAAATGAAACTGAATGAAATATTGTGTTACTTTCATCATCCAAAGATTTCCTGAAACCTCTGGTTGTGGGCGTTATTACAACAATTAGTTCTCGCTGCTGATGTTGTTGCAGCAGCTCTGGCTGCTGAATAAGTAGTTGTGGCTGCTGTAGTTGTGGCTGTGACAGTTGCGGCAGTGGCAGTTGCGGCTGCTGCAGTTGCTGCGGTTGTTGCAGCTGTGGTTGTTTTGTAAATAGGATGGTCATATGGTGGCAGCAGATGTACATGTATGGGCAGATATCTTGCTTGATGTTTTGGAATGATGAGGTCATACTCTCACACCTTGTAGAAAAAAATGGCAAATAATTATTTAATTAATATAATTATTAATAATTAATTACATCCACATTCACGCGCATACACACACACACGCACACACATACATCCAGGGGAAAAAATTTAACAAGCAAACAAAAAACTAACCAATTAGAGAAGATCATTTTCTCAGCTGTTTTAGGAAGTGGCATATCATTTGGTATCCTAATTAACATTAATTATTATAATAATTTGCTATGATTTATCAATAATATTACTAATTATTCATATTCAGTGTGTGTAACAATTACAACAACAGCACAACATCAGCAACAACAAAATAACCAGCAACAACAACAGCAACAATTTCAGCAACAATAACATCAACATCAACAACAACATACTTCTGTCTAATATTCATCCTTGGAAAGAGCTGTAGCCAGGGTATGGATGGGAACTGATAAAACATTGATGAACATTGTAAACTTTGTTTTACGTTTTTATTCAATCCCTTGTAGAAAAATAATTTTAATTATTATTCTTATCATAAAATTCTTATAATATAATTACAAATATTATAATATATTATATCATCATCATCACCACTAGCATCATCATTATCATCATCATCATCATCATCATAGTAAAAAATTCATCATTGCAGTTACTATTATCATTATCACCGCCTATATTATTGTTATTAATATTATAAATGCAATTATTATTATTACAAAAAATAATTACTAATCACCAACAAACCATATTATCAGTTAGGAAGTTAGACACGCCCAGAGATTCGTCAGTCCCGATTATCGGCCATATTTTATTCACGTGCTCTGACGGGATCAAGAATCTAAGCTTACTTTTCAGAATTCTATCCATTGGAAGTTTGTGGCTAGAATTTCTATTCTGGGATTTGAAAAAATTATATTATCTTTGTTATTTCAGCAACAAATTTAATTAATATGGAAGTAATAAAGTTATATATATATATATATATAGTATATATTTATTTTTCATTTTATAAATTTGATTTTATAGCTATTAATAATCTAAAATATTTACACATATATAATTATTATTTTGTGTTATATAATATTTAATTAAATTTATTTATAACTAAAATCAACATTAATAGTCTAGGCAAACCTTTATCTCAGGCTTCTTCACCACTTTTGAGACATTTTCTTCATAAATTTTCACCGAAGTTTCATCAGGATTCTGGTAAATAATAAAACAATTATGATTAACTAATTAATTAATTAGAACAAAAATATAATTCATTAAGAATATAATTAATTAAATAGTTAATTAAATTTAGAATTTTAGATTTTAGTTAGTGAGAATTACCTGTAAACTGGCAGAATTTCCAAAATTTTCAATACTCAAGAAGACTTTTTTAGATTTTTCCTGAAAATTTCTCTCACCATCTTCACACTCGTCATCGTCATTTTTATGATAACTCGAAATTATATCACATATGTCATCTTTATTATTGACATCATTTTTTAATATCTTCTTTTTAATCATTTTGTCATCTTCGTTGTCACTTTCTTCATTTTTACCGCACGAAAATGGATTTTTCCTTTTCAAATTTTTTTTCAGATTAGTGGAGTTAGATAAAATGGCGTTCGTTGATGAGTTGAAATTTGAAATTATGGATATCGGGTCGAAATCTGGATTGGATCTTTGGGATAATAATTTCAAACGCCTTCTTTTCATCACGTCGATCGGCTTTAACCAAACATTTTCAACGTCTTCCATTTTGTTAATTTTTTTTAATAATAGCTGAAAATTTAATATTTTATGAAATTTTGATACGATTTTAATTTAAAAATCCCTCTCTTCTATTTATAAACATCTAATAAGTAATTAACTTTTACACAGTTGATCGTAAAGAGATGTGTTGTTAATTTTACAACTTTAACAATCTAATATTACGCGCCTAATAAATACAAACTAAAAAATACTATATACGATGGCATAAATTAATAAAGATATTTAAGTTTAGACTATGTTTTTATCTATGTGTATGTGTGTATATATGTAAGTTTATATGTGTGTGTGTACCTGTTATTTTATTGTGTGTTGTAATTATCATTATAATTAGATAATCTATCAATAAAATTTTCAATCGGTCATTTACATCACTTAATCAATTAATTAACCACTCAATCAATCTGTCAGTCAATTAATCAATTTTTCAATCAATCAAACAATATATTGATTGGTTGGTATCTTATATAAAAATTGACTTTTCTACAATCTATCTACACGGATGGTATTGTTTTTTTTATATGTTTTTACAAGTTCTACAAGTACCATCATCATGATACTTTATCATTATTATACATAATCATGATACAATATCATGATGCCAATGATACAAATTGGATTTATTTCTATCGAAAATTAACACTGGATGCTTCTTGCTTTTAATATTTGAGAAAGAAATCATTTGAATTTTTATTTATTCAAGAACTATGTCATCTAATCACTCATTCATTCATTCGTTTATTTATTCTTTCGTTCGTTAGTTCGTTCGTTCGTACACTTGTAAAAATTTAAACTATTTTTATATAATTTTAATGTTTTTTTTATTATTATTAGTCTTTATTATAGCAGCTCTGACATACGAAGAACCATTTACAATGTTACAGATATATATAATCTACATTTCTTCGTATAAAGAAAACACAAATCAATTAATTCTTAAACCGTCATATATATAACATAACTAATAACTCACCGAAACTAACATTTTCATAATAACACCAAAATCAAATTAAAATAACAATGATATCACATATAATTGGTGTCATAAGATATCTAATTGATTTTAAAGAATTTATAGCATATTTATCAACAATAAATAGACTCTCTTTCTCTCTCTCTCTCTCTCTCTCTCTCTCTCTCTCGTTCTTTCCATTTAAATATATAACATATCAAATACAGATATCTGTATATCTTCAATATCATTTTAATTTAATATACTTTCAAATAATACTTTCTAATAACAGGCATTACTGTCTTCAATCGTATTTGCATTCCTGTTTTGAATAATTAAAATGAGTAATTTAATCAAAAATTAGGATACATTTTTATCCATATAAAAATTATAAAGAAATTACTTTAAATTAAAACATCTCTAATAACAAGGATGTGTGAATTACAAGATAGTAAATATTCAATCAATTACCCCGATTCGTCTCGGTACGAGAAACGGTTTTTTTGATACTTTCTCACAGAGTTTCGAGTAATCGAACGGTCTTGGCGGATGTTTGGGATAGGAAAGTTTGTTTTTGGCGAGAAGAACGTCGTATTCTTTTCTCATTCTCACCAGGTCCTCATCTATATTTCTGTATCTTGTGTTGTACTGTTGTGTGCGCGTGTGTGTGGTGTGCATGGCTTGTAACGTAGCGTCATATTATATTGTTAAATGTAATTCGAATAATAATAATAATTTACTCGTGATATAATTTTTTTTAAAATTTAAAACTATAAACAAACATTTCCAAAAGCCAGTCGGTTAGTGGTGATATTCTCAATTGGTTGGTGAACTCTCATGGCCCTCAACCTCGATTCATACTCCGGGTTCATGATCAAGTCGTTCAGCTTAATTAGCGAACACGCAAAATATGACAGCAGGATATAATCTTAATTGACCTTTAACCTTTTTTAAATCTCCATTTTAACTTTAATTTAACGCGATTAGCATTGAAAATTGAAATGGTCATAAATAAAAATTTATTAACCTGACACTGAATGGTAACGGTATCGATCAGTATCGAATACAGTATCGATTTTTTTACCGTCTAAAAAATATCGGCAATATCAAGCTCGATACGATACGATACGATACCAAAGCCGATACTGAAATTGTATCGTCGATACAAAATCGGCCATAGCGATACTTCGATATAAATAACTCTGATTAAGAAAAACAGTAGTAGTAGTAGTAGTAGTAGTAGTAGTAGTAGTAGTAGTAGTAGTAGTAGTAGTAGTAGTAGAGGTAGTAGTAGTAGTAGTAGTAGTAGTAGTAGTTGTTGTTGTTGTTGTTGTTGTAGCAGCAATAAAAACAGCTGTAGTAATGTAGCAATTTTAATTGGTTATCAGTAAAAATTAACTTTGAAATTTTTGAAGTCATGGGCTTTGAGAGATTCAGGCGTCCTCTCGTATTTAGTCATCCAAGGGTAGGGCAGTTTGGTTACGGGTTTATTGCTTGGTGTCCTATAAACGTATATACTTCTTGGATAGCCTATGTATGACTGTGTGTGTTTGTGAATGTGTGTGTGTGTGTGTGCGTATGTATGTTTCCGTGTTTATGTGTATGTGTGTTCGTGTGTGTATTTGTGTTTGTGTGTGCGTGTTACTGTGCGTGTGTGTGTACCTGTGCGTGTGTGTTTTTGTGTATGTATGTTCGTGTGTGTACGTCTGTATGTGTGTGTGTATTTGTTGGCTGATCGGTTGTATGTTCGGTTGTATGGGAAAAAGTATATAGAAAAAATTCAAACTTAAGAAAAACCAAGAAAAATTAGATGAAACTCAAAAAGATACAAAAACGCACTTCAAGTGGAAAGTGAAATACACAACAAAACACAAAATATACAATACCGAATACAAAGAAATAATAATAAAAAATATACGAAATCTCCAACGTACAGTTGTATAAGTTGTTTGTCCTGACCTTCTATAGTTTTCCAACTTCCTGTTACTTCTGTAAGATTTTAAAATTGTAGTAATAATAATAATAATAAAAGTATTAGTTGTAGTTGTAGTAGTAGTGGTGGTAGTGGTAGTAGTAGTAGTTGTTGTAGTAGTGGTAGTAGTAGTAGCAGAAGCAGAAATAATAGCAGTCATCTTAAGTGGTAGCAGTAGTGGAAGCAGTAAATGCAAAAATAGTAACTATAATTATAGTAGTAAAGGTAGCAGCAACAACAGTAGCAGCAGCAGCAGCAGCAGCAGCAGCAGTAGCTGTAGTAGTAGTTGTTGTTGTAGTAGTAATCAAACTAACTGAGGCGAGCATTTAGCACAATTTATCAGACAGGTGTTTTTGATCGGATGATTCATTTGGACTTTTGGAGATAAGTTAATTTTGATTATAATTAAATTTTATCAATTTGTAATTATAATATAATTAATATTACTTATTACTATATAATATTATTCTATTGTTATTGTTATTGTTAGTTTTTTAAAAACCAAATATCGAGAAAGCGGCAAACAAAAACGTATGAAACAGTAGTCTAATAAAAAATATTTATTTTTATGTTGACGTCATTTCCAGGTTCCAAAGATTAAAAATATATAAAAGCAAATAAAATAATAATAATATAAAAATAATAAGAATAAATCATGGAGTAAATAGTAAAAGAAATAAAAAATAATAAAATTTGTATATGAATATAAATAAAAATAAAACTTCTAATGAAGTACACTCGTAAAAGTCCATTCTGCCACAACTTCCAGACCACACGACAGTCTTACATACACGACACACGAAGCTCAAACACACCTCAGTGAAGTTAAGGGAAATAATTTATTATAATTTATTCGTCAATAAAAAAAGAAGTTTAACCTCCCCACAACTTTCTTAAATTTCTCTTGTTTACAGATCATCCCCTCTGTAACGTTTGTTTTTATTTACTATATTCTTTTAAATATTTTAGAAATAAAAAAAGCTATCCATTATGATAACGTAAACTTATTAAACATTACAATTACAATCTCACAGTATTTTAAGTTAATTTCAACGGCAAAAAAATGACAAAAGTTCAGTACCGAACCCGGATTATCATCGCATACGTCATTCACTTCTGGAGAATTGAATTAAAACTGGATGCGGTTGACCTAGCGAGGAACTACATAGGGTGCTACCGGTATATAGACCCGTCTATATACATAGGGCCGATTGAAAGCATTGACGAATGCCTCACAAAGTGCTATGGAGAGAAAAATGACATGGTTGCCCTAGCAAGGGGTAAGGAATGTTCTTGTGTCAATAAAATGGACGCAGCCACCAGCTCATACCTCTGCAATGCTCACTGCAGTAGTAAAGAGAGTTGTGGAGGGGATGATTTCTATTCCGTTTATAGAAATAGAAAAAACACGACAGAGATGCAGGGTGACTCGTTTTGCTCTAAGCAAGAACCTTCTCGTTTGGGGAACTCAAACAGGATTTCCGACCTAAGTAGCGTAGAGGAATGTGCTTTCTTCTGCTTGGAGAAGAATCAGACATTTTTCAATTTCTACATTCTACAATGTTACTGCTTTAGCGATTATAAACCCTTTCCCCCAATTCGAACCGTGTTGAAATGTGATGAATGTCTGCAAGATTCAAATGATACCAACTGTTGCGATATAAGTCTCAAAGACTGCATAATCACGTACACGTCACGTTTCATCTACGATTTTCAACGAGGTCTCTCGACATATTCGCACTGCGGTCATGAAGAGAGCAAAATACAAAAATGTCCCAAGGGTTGTGACCCGGGTTGGACGGGGGACTCATGCAGAGAAAGAAGCTGTTTGATAAACAATGGAGATTGTGGGGACAAGATGAAGTGCGTGGAGCTGTCCGTCAACGGTCAGCAGTACGTTGAATGTGAGTGTCTGCATGGACTGGTTAGAAACAAATGGAATTTGTGCGAAGTCTTCAGGATCAACTTGGCTCTGCATCAATCGGTGCATGGTAGTTCAACAAATGATCAATCCTCGACAAAATATTTAAATGACGGCATGTGCGATGGTTACAATTTTGCTCAAGCCGATGCCTGGTTAGCTGTCGAGCTCCAGAAATTGTACTGCGTTGGTTTTGTGAGAGTTTACGGAAAGATTTGCTTAACGGAAAAGCACTGCAATCATATGAACGAGTTTGTCATCAGATTAAACAGAACCATCAACTTGATATCTAAAACGCAATCAAGTATCATGGCGAATTTTTGCGGACGAGGACCTAAAAAACCCCTTCAAGCTGGAAACCCCATGATCGTTATCTGTCAAAATTTTACAGTACTTTCCAAATTTGTTATCATCCATCAATCCGAGAAATTATTGACAAAATCTCAAATTGCAGTTGCCGAGCTGGAAGTCTTTGAGGTCGGTTGCGACATCATGAACGGCCGCTGTTCCAATCAAAAGTGCACAGAAGTAAGAATGAAAGATGCGAAGATTATCAAATGCGTCAATTGGACTGATACAAAAAATGTCACTGAGCCTTTTTACGGATGTTATGAGATAGCGAAAGCTGAATACGAGCATCCCCAATCTGGCTTGTCGTACAAAGATTGCAAGAACGCGTGCAAAACCAGCTCATACAAGCTGTCTGTTGTTAAGGCCGGTTACAAATGTTCGTGTGGGAATTATGTTGTAGTGAGCGAAGAGGCTGGAGTAGAAAAGTGCAGAGACAAACTTGAGCAGTATTCTTTGGTGTATCACGAGTGTAAATACGTTGATGACTTTTGCGAATCAACGATAGAATTCACGGTCTCCCCTGACGACTTACTAACACCAATTGGCCCTACTGCTTCAATTGGTAACTCCACTAATTATACTAGTAAAAAAAAGAAAGGAAGTTCCAATACGACAGCTGCAATGGATGGAAATGGTGCAATTAAGTCTAAGTACTACCTGTACGTCATCATATTAGAAGCGTCGATTGCCTTCTTGGTTATCTTTGGGATCGTCGTGATTGTCGTCAGGAAGAAATGGGAAAGGAATCATAGAAGAAGAGAGGAGATGGCAGAAGTGGAATCTGAAAAGAAGTCGAAAAACAAATCGAGAGCGAGTATCGTCCCATCAACCGCAAAGTCTCTGCATTCCTCGGACACTTCCTTGTCCGCAGAAGACGATTGAATCCCATTCCGGATAGTGGCTAGATCCTTCCTACTCTACACGTAATTTTTCGTATTCGTCTGACTATCCATTGCATTGCATCGTTGTAGAGTTTTGCATCGCACGTGCACATTTCAAAGCAAAATACTTTTCTATCGCTATTTCATTTCTTCCTACTTTGTGGTGTGAAAGTTGCAGCTTACTGAAAGTTCATGTTAATGTTATTTTTGCCTAATAAAGTCATAAAAATCTTTTGAATCTCTACTTAACAATGAGTTAATTTAACACGTAGAGAAGGCATAATGGCAGAATTATTTCCATGTCTTTCTCGTTTTTCGAGCCTTTCTTTTATAAATAACATAAATAAAAATAAATTTGATTGATTGATTGACGGATTAGTTGAATAATAACATACTAAAATTTAATTAATTCAATTTGTAAACCAGAATTCATTTAAATATACCATAACAGTGGTAAATAATTTCACCTTATGTTAGTTTAAAATGTGGATTGCAACGTACGTTTACAAATTTTCATAAAAACGACAGCATTTGAACCAGGACACAGCGCAATTGAGACAACGCGAAAGCCAGCATTCAACTGCCTGATCTATCGACATCTCACATTTATAATGATGATTGAATAAAATCGTATAAACAATACAGTTTATAAGTTAATATATTTATTTCATAGAGTCAAAGAGGATAATAAACTTTTTTTAATTTAGGCTAAAAATTATTTTAAAAGTGTTAAAAATAAATTTTCATCGGAAGTTCAAGCAGTAAAGACGTCTCAAATCATGAATACTTTTGATTGATTCAAGATGGATTAGATATAAAAATATAAAATAAGAAATATAAAAAAAATTAAAAAAAGGCATTTTATTTTGAAAAAATGAAAAAACTTCTTAAAAAAGACTTGAAAAAAGTCAGATCATACGCGCGACATGTAGCCCATATCACGTTATTTATAATTACCATGAAAAAATGGATTAAAAGCCTTTTAGGTATAAACAGACATACTTGAACAGACCGACACACACACACAGACACACACACATATATATATATATAAAACCACACACACACACACAAACACACACATACACACACATATATATATACAATAATGAACAAAAATAAAAGATTAGCACGATCCACAAACATAAAAAGTTTCCATACATGATATGGTGATAGATAAATAAGCCTCTCAGCTATAAAATATCTACAAATCATAAAATAATAAATCCATAACAACCTCAACTTTATTCAAAATTTGCAAATTAGATCCTAATAACATGACGACGACAACGATGATGATTGGAGCGACGATGATGATATGTTGATGGTCATGATAATGATGCTAAACAAAACAGAAGAACATAAATAGAGGAAGGAATTTTATTATAGCAAAAAATCATGAATAGAAGTTATATATATATATATATATGCCGGTAAAAGACCATAATTAATGCAGTAATTTATGAAATCTACCGAACTTCTAGCGTTGGAAATATATATGCTGGAAGGAGGGACCATATTTTATACAGTATTGTATGAATTCTACCGATTTGTTGGCATTAATCAATTTAAAGTTTGCTTTTTCAATTTTCCTTAGTAGATTTTTCTCGAAATGGTTCAATTTACTGAGAATAAAATTATCATCCATATAGAATTATCATCCATATAAAATTATCATCCATATAGAATTAACATCCATATAGAATTATCATCCATATATCATCCATTTTAAATTATCATCCATATATCATCCATTTAGAATTATCATCCATATAGAATTATCATCCATATTATTACTTAAAGGTCTTCAACTTTGAGCAATATGACACTTCTAAGTGCAGTCATTATCGATGATCCCTCTGTCTCTAATGTATTCTTTCAAACGTAATATTGGTGAGTGTGGGCGCCATGGTTCTGAGTATAATGGCATGACGACGACCAAGCTATCGAGATGACTTACGATGCGAAAAACTAAACAAGAAGCTAACTAAGGCGGAACATGCTGTGATTTTCATCAATAATTGCATTTCTGACAGTCTTAATAAGGCACATATGATTATGCATATGAATAAATAATATATATATAAATGAATTGAAAAATGAATGAATGAATGAATGAATGAATGAATGAATGAATGAATGAATGAATGAATGAATGAATTATAGACAATGAATGGTTACACCAATAAATAAACGAACTGGTAAATGAATAAAAAATAAATAAAGAAATGACTAAATCAATCAATCAATACGTAAATCAGCAAATATGCAAATGAACGAATGGAAGATTGAATGAACGAATGAATGAACGAACGATGAATGAATGAACGAACGAATGAATGAATGAAGTAAAGAACAAATAAAGAAATGACCGTATATATGTATAGTATAAATAAAACGAGTGAAAGAGTGAATGACTAAAATGTCGCTATCTAAGGCAATTAGAACAGTTGGCTTTCTTCATCTTCATACGCTCATGCTCCAAAACCAAGCGGTCTGGTTCGACTTTAAAATAAATAAAAAAATAAAATTATGAATTAAATTATGAATTAAATTATGAGTTAAATTATGAATTAAATTATGATCGCACTCACTCTCTCCTAATCGCTTCTTCTTTTCTATTAAGTCTTTCGCTATTTCGGTCATGAGTTCCACTGAATGAATGGATAAACAAATGGATGAATGAATGGATAAACGAATGGATAAACGAATGAATGAATGGATGAATGAATGAATGGATGAATGAATGAATGAATGAATGAATGTATGAATGAATGAATGAATGAAAGAATGGATGAGTCATCTACTTCATTTACTAACCTACACCTTCCCCTGTTTTGCTCGATGTTTCAAAGAACTTGCCACCAGAGTCTGTTTTATGTAAAAGTTTAAACATACATACACTCACATACATGCATACATACACACACACGCGCGCGCGCACACACACACATACATACATACATACATCCATTCATACTTACACACATACATATATTTATATACATACGTTGTATGTGCGTTAAACATTTGTTTAAATAACCATGATAACAAATAAGTAAATCATCATCAACCACTCATCCATATATTCATTCATTTATTCATCCATCAATCAATCAATCAATCAATCCATACCTTCATTCATCTACCCAACCATTCATTTATTGGTACATCCAACCATCCATCCATCCATTCTCATACATTCATTTTTTATATACCCATTCAACCAATCATTCATTAATTCATCCACCCAATCATTCACTCACTTACTCATCCATCAATTCACTCACTTATCCATGCATCCATCATTCATTCATTCATTCATTCATTCATTCACCTTCAGCGAACTCCCTGGCGTCGTGGAAATCCACTCTCCTGTTGTACTTGAGCTCGGGTCCGAGAACCAAATCTTTCTTGTTGCCACACAGATACAGTAAGGAGTCCTAAAGTGTGTGCGTGCGTGCGCGTGTGTGTGAGAGAAATTTTGGTGTGTGTTTGTGAGATTTTGGTGTGTGTATGTGTGCATGTGTGCGAGAGAGAGATTTTGGTGTGTCTTAGTGTGTGTTTTTGAGATTTTGGTGTGTGTTTGTGTGTGTCTGTTGTGTGAGTGTATATGTGTGTGTGTGTGTATGTGTGTTTGTGAGATTTTCGTGTGTGTGTGTGTGTGTGTGAGTGTCTGTAGTGAGTGTGTATGTATGTGTGTGTTTGTGAGACAGTAAAAAAATTGCATCCCATCATTTATTTTTACATAGAAAAATTTCCCATTTAAAAAAAAAATCTTTTCATAAATCATTTTAAAAAATATTTAAAACAAATACAAATAAAAGAATAAATAATAAAGAAATAAAGACCTTCTCCTCTTCGAGTAACTTCTTCCACCACTCAACCGCCTTATTGTAACTTTCTAGACTAGTGATGTCGTAGCAGACGATGATGGCCCCGCTGTTTCTGTAGTAGTTTCGAGAGATTGCTAGAAATCGCTCAGAGCCGGCCGTGTCCTTAAAAAAATGGAGTGGATTAAAAGTGGATAATTAATTTATTCAAAATTTATTCAAATCTATCCAAAATTTATTCAAATTTATCCAAAATTTATTCAAATAAATAAAGATAAAAACACACGAACCCAAATTCCAAGTTTGATCTTGAAGTCTCCGACCTCCATGAATTTAGTGCCATACGCTGTCCCAATGGTCTGAGAATATTAGAAATTAATACATCACACAAACACATATTCATACATCACACACACGTATTTCACAAACACACATACATTACACATACATCACACATGCACACATACATCACATACAAACACACACACACACATACATCACACACACACATATTGCATGTGTTAGGTAGGGATATTTATGCCCATTCAAACAACAGCAAATACAGACCCATTAGCCATCACACCATAAGGTCACCCAATTCCATAATTATAATAAATAATTAATAATAATAATTCAATAATCATAAATAATTACAATCAAAGTATAAATTCTGATTCACCCAATTCAATTACAATTATTAATTATAACTACTAATAGTTATAAATAAATACATTCAAATTAAAAATTTAATTTTAATTAAAAAAGATCCTTACAGCTTCGTAAGCCCGATCGCACCAATCAACACCTCGTATGATTCGCTGGTTGAGGCAGGTCTTTCCGCTATAAAACTGTCCCATGATGGCCACCTTCTCGCCAAGGGGTACTGTCGTAACTTCCCTTTTGTAAGACGTCATATCGATGAATCTTCTAGCGTTCTAATGTTTTTAGTGTCTTCTTTGCTTTCTAGAAAAAATTAATTTTTATTTATTAATTAAATTTAAATTAATAAACATTTATACTTTATAGATTTAATTATATATTAAAATTTTAATGTAAAAATAGTAAAATATTACTTGAGAAAATATTTTAAATTAGATTTCCCAGATAGATTAGCGACAATCACCTACAAAATACTAATTTTAAAAAAATCACAAAACTCACCCAAAAAATATTAAATTAATTCTCCAAAATTCAGGTTTTACGGATTTTTTGCTCTGCGATTAGTGGATTACTATTTATCTTCGCTCTTGTTCAACTTTTAACAAAATTGAAAAGTGAATCGACTGATCATTTAGAAATGTGCTATTAATAGTTGAATATACGTGACTCTTTTAAAGGAGTTTTTTTCCTAACTAGTTTGAATAAACCTTATATTAGTGCAACATAAAAACAGTTTAGTAGTTATACTTCTTATACAAACGTTAAAATGCAGTCTTTTGACAGCCTAATTTTAGTTTATACTTTAGCAGGCCAAAGTATCAAGCTACAAATTTCAAGACAATGATTCACCAAAAGCAAATGACATTAATTAGAATCAAGTGTTAAACTATCATTTCGTTAATTAATTTACAAGTATTTAATTGTTTTTATACTAAACATTTATAAAATGCAACTTTTCCATTGAAAATCTTGAGCATATGGTAAAAATTATATGAAGAGTTGAGATATTTTCAGTCAATTATATCATTTTATCTGTTAAGAAGCTACTTGGCACATTTCATTATTTAATTTAACTAAACAGTTTAGCTACAACAGTTATTTAGATTTTGTTTTAATTATTATAAATAAGTAAATAACAATTTTATTCCAACCATATGATTTCAATATACATATATGATTTTAGCTACATAATGCAAAACCCAACACACAAAAAATTAAGCGCCACAACGCACCTGCAAACACCTGATGCATTTAAAAAAAGTCCGTTGCTAATGTAAACTATATTTCAACTTTCATCTCCTAAAGTTAAGTTAGTGATTTTCTTATATTAACTAGTTTAAATTTGAAAAATAATTATATATAATTGTTAAAATACTCAAATTAATTTAATTTGAGCCTTATATGTACATATATGATCGATTTAACATTCTAACCGAGATTCTAATTGTTAGGTTAGTTATGTTAGAGAAGTTAGATTCTAACGAATTTAACCATATTTTATATTTATTTTTATAAGAAAAAAAATGAATAAGATACAGCAACAACAAACAGCACCACTTCAAAATCCGGAAAATTCTCCGGAAGATTTTGCTGACTTTTTGAGCAGAAGGGAGCAAGGATTCATTTTATACGTAAATGGGGCTAACGCCAAATTAAATCTTGGCCGTCCTAATCCTTATAATCCGGATCATCATCATCATCACTTTGGCCGTCCCAACAGCGATCATCATCATAACTATGCTTGCAGTACGCGGCGACCAAAATCTTGCAAAAAACTCGAAGGTCATTGTTGTAAATAGTTTTACAAACACGTACACACACACACACACACACACACACACACACACACACACACACACACACACAGACACCTATATTTATATTATAGTGAAGGAGAGAGAAACAAAGAGAGAAAGAGAGAGAGAGAGAAGAGAAAGAGAGCGAGAGAGAGGAGAGAGAAAGAGAGAGAGGAGAAGAGAGAAAGAGAATGGTTTTATATTACGTCACATTAACATCTAAATTTTGTTCACTAATAACTAATTATTGACCACTGCAGATTACTAATTACTAACTACAAATTATTAATCCCTAACTGCAGTAAATCAGAGTAAAAGCCCGATTAGGGCTAAATCGGCTCAGGCGGGCCCCAGAAGGAAACAATGGGAGCTAATGTCCATCGAAATAAAAACGCATCAAGGAGAAAAAGTTAAATATAGACCACCAGGTTACTACCACTGCTGCTACTGCTGCTACTGCAGTAAATCAGAGTAAAAGCCCGATTAGGGCTAAATCGGCTCATGCGGGCCCCAGAAGGAAACAATGGGAGCTAACTACCACTGCTGCTACTGCTGCTGCTGCTGCTACAATTGCTACTACTACTACCACTACTACTACTACTGCTATTACTACTAATACTACTGCTACTACTACTACTATTACTGCTATTTCTGTTACGGCCTTTGCTACTGCTTCTACTGCTTCAACTACTACTGCTGCTGCTACTATTTTTTCTACTACTACTACTATTAAATTACTGCTGCTGCTACTACTACTACTACTACTACTACTACTACTACTACTGCTGATGCTGCTGCTGCTACTTCTGCTGCTGCTGATGATGATGATGATGAGGATGATATTAATAATAATAATAATCATTTTTTAATTATTGCACGTTACTTCATTTCATTCATTCGATCATGAATTAATAAAGGAATTAATTAATTAATTGTCGTTAATTAAAATCACGCGAAGCCTTCTTATCCGGAAGATATGATGACGATTTTCACGATGATGATGAAGACGACGACGATGATGACGTCATAAAAGAGGATATAATAATATACGAAGATGATGACGATGACGAAGATGATCCAACAGTAAACGAGAAGTCGTTAAAAAATAAAGCTGATAACAACGATGATGATGAGGAGGAGGATGATGATGGCAGTCTCAGTGATGACGTAATTTTTTTTCATTTTTTTGATCAGTCAACCAATCAACTAATTTTTGCCAATTTATATAGCTCCAGATTTTTAAAACTGCAGCTACATTGTAATCATATAACATATTTTTAGCATACACAGACGTCTGTACGATTTGTATGTTTATAACGTTTTAAATAATCATTCATCCATTCGTTTTTCCATTCATTCATCCATTAACGTTTTAACTTTGGGCATACAATAGACAAGCAGGGATATCCTTGCTTTCGAACTAGGTTACATCAGCACTGAACCAAACAAGAGCTCTAACCATTAGGCTACCACATCGCTCTCATGGAAAACCAAATTTGGATGAATAAAAAAATACATTATTTTTCCACAGGCAGTTTTATCAAAAGGCGGTCGAATTCATTCAGCTAATGATGATAATGATGATGATGACGACGACAAATACATTGATGATGATGATAATAATAATAATAGTGATGATGGTGATAGTTGTGGAGATGATACTGATGATGATGACGATGATGATGGCAAAGAATTATCGTTTAATGTGGCCGATATACCGGTAAGCTTCCTTCACTAATTTATTAATTTATTCATATCATTTAATGAAGATGATGATGTCAACGATGATTATCATTATCATTATTATTATTATTATTTATTATTATTATTATTATTATAACAAATCATAAACTCGTAAAAAGTAAATTAATTATTTAAAAATTACTTTACAAAAATATTCTTACGCTTCAGTTGATAAGACAGAGTCTAGAGAACACCGTTTTGATTGCTCAATACAAAAATACTACTACTACTACAACTACTACTGCTGCTACTACTACTACTGCTACTACTACTACTAATAATAATAATAACAACAACAACAATAATAACAATAAAAGTAATAAGAATGATAATGTAAATAATAAAAAGAACTGCAATAGAAGTAATAACAGTGCTACAAAAGTTGTCAGAAATACTCCTAAAGTAGTAAAAAATATCAAAAATACAACTACTTCAGCTGCTACTGCTGCTACTACAATTACTATGGCGGCTGCAACAAATACTACTACCACCACTACCACTCATAGTAATAATAAAAATAATAATAATAATAAATCGTCGCTACAGATAACTAGCAAAAAATCGGCCAAGATGATCGGTGCAAAAAATAATAAAAAATTTGACGGAATTATGATGTCATCAAAAACGCAGCGCTATATAAATACCAAAAGTAATAATAAGAATGATGGTAATAAGAAGAATAATAATAATAAAAATTGTAATGTTGAAAAAATTGTCAGAAATGTAATGAAACTTGATAGCAAGTAAATGACTAGTTTATTTATTCTTTCGTTTGTTCTTTCATTCATTCATATGTTCATTCATTCATTTATTCGTTCGTTCGTTCGTTCGTTCGTTCGTTCATTCATTCATTCATTTTCAAGAACCCAGAAAGAATTGATAGAAGAGCTATCGAGGCTGGAATTACAAACGACTTCCACCACCACTAATAATAATAATAATAATAATAATAATAAAAATAATAATAAAAATAATAATAATAATAACGATGATGATGATCATTGTGGTGATGGTTTCGACCAATCGTACAACCGCAACTACAATCATCATCGTCTTAGGGGAAATAATAGTAACAATAATAATAACAACAATAATAACAATAATAATAACAATAAATATGGGAATGATGATGACAATGATATCGTTAAGTTAATGGAGAGTCTTGATAACATTAATAGAGGAAATGGTAAAGGCGATGATGATGATAATGGTGATGAGGGTGATGATGATGATGATGGTGTTGCTGGTAGTGATGATAATGATCGTTACAAACCATCATGGTTGGCCGATGATAACGATCCAACAATACCATCTACGACATTAAAATTTGCAACAGCAACATCAACAACATTATCAACCACAACAACATCATCAACATCAACACCAACATCGACAACAACATCATCATCGACAACTACATCATCATCATCATCATCATCATCCTTGTCGTCGTCATCATCTGGTGTTCCTAAATTAAATTTGCAATCGAACAACAGAAATAATAATAAAATTAATAATAAAAACAACAACAATAACGACAATAAGTCAAACAGGAAAATTAATAACAAAACGACAATCGTCGACTGCTTTGCCACCACCACCACCACCACCACTACTACTACTACTACCAAAGGCGACATTTTCAAGGTGGCGGATTCTAAGTTGGCGGCCGGTGGCGGTGACGTCATCAAAGAGGCCACTAGCGACAACGAAAAGTTGGAAAATACTTGGAGGTCTCTGAGTATGTTCAATAGGTCACACAAGGGGAGACTGTCTATAGATTCTGACGGTTTGTTGGTAGTGTTGATGTTGTTGTTGTTGTTGATGTCGTTGTTGTTGTTGATGTCGTTGTTGTTGTTGATGTCGTTGTTGTTGTTGATGTTGTTGTTGATGTTGTTGTTGGTCGTGTTGTTAATGTTGCTGTTATTTTGATGGTGTTGTTGTTGTTGATGGTGTTGATGGTGTTGTTGGTTGCTGTTGTTGTTGATACTGCTGTTGATGTTGTTATTGTTGATGTTGTTGTTGTGGATGATTTTTTGTTGATGTCGTTGTTGATGAGGACGTTGCTATTTAAAAAATTTCACAAATAAAAATAATTTCACAAAAATAGACATACGTAAATAAATAAACAAATTAATTAATTAATAATAAAAAAATTAAACAAATAAATAAATTAATAAATAAACAAATAAATAAACAAATAAATAAATTAATAAATAAATAAACAAATAAAAAAAATAAATAAAAATTCTTAAACAGAGGACATCCTAACTGAATATTTGATGCTCGTGAAGAAGGAAAAGTTGATCAATTCCATTCAAGACATTTACGAAGACGACGAAATTGATGACGCCAACAACATCAACAACAACATCAACAACAACATCAACAACAACATCAACAACAACATCAACAACAACATCAACAACAACATCAACAACAACAAAAACAATAATAATAATAATATCAACAAATGTAATAATAACATCAAAAATCCGGATAACTTTAATTGGAAAATTAGCAATAAGTATGATGCTTTGGGTAGAGGAGCCGGTAGTATGTGAGTGAATGTGAACTTTGGTTTAATTCTTTTCCATTTGTATGAATTTCTAATTCATTCATTAATTCATTCTCATTCTCTCATTCATTCATTGATTTATTTATTCATTCGTTCATTCATTCATATATCCATTCATTCGTTCGTTCGTTCGTTTGTTCCGTTCGTTCGTCTGTCCGTCCATCCATCCATCCATCCATCCATCCATCCATCCATCCATCCATCCATCCATCCATCCATCCATCCATCCATCCATCCATCCATCCATCCATCCATCCATCCATCCATCCATCCATCCATCCATTCAATCATCCATCCATTCATTTATTCATTCATTAACAGAAATGATAACAAAGAGGAAAAGGGTACAAATGACAAAAAAATAATCAATAATAATAATAATAATAATAATAATAATAATAATAACACTAACAACAACATTAACGACGACGACAACGACGATTTCAACGACGGCTCTTACACATTCATCATTCCCACACTCCCTTGCGGGAAATCCTTGACCTTGAACATAAGGTCAACCTGGGGCGACCTCCATTACGTTGGCCTGACTGGCTAGTCTATTTATATCTATTGTTTCTATTTATATCTATATTTATCGTTTCTATAGGACGGTTTTATTTATAGTTTATAGGTTAATTGATGGGATCTATTTATAGATTAATCGAATCTATTAATATATTGATTGAATATTCTATTTATAGAATGCTTCTACTCATTCCTTCATTCATTCCTTCATTCATTCAGGCATTGAGATTTTCACAATCACGGGAGAACTCGCAGAAATCGAGCAGGTAAAATCTTATGGAAAAAAAAACCTTTAAAATCAACCTATCATTACATATTTCATTACCAACCCGACTGTTGTTCATCGTTCGTTTGTTAACTAAACATCAAAATAAACCTCAAACAAATACCCAAACACAACACTAACAACAACAACAAAACAACTCCATCTTATCAGCAAAACAACTCAACTGTCCCATCCTTCAAAAAAACCACACACCACTAACCAATCAACACACGCCAAGATATCAGCCGACCCGGCCGACATAAACATACTAGAGGGCTACACAAGTGACCCCAGAATAGTGACCAACTTAATTGACGGCTGCAACCTAACCCAAGATGACACACACATGTGGCTGGCCCCGTTCACACCGGGGAGAGATCATTTCGTGTACGTGCGGTTTCGCGACTGTACCTGCGTTTCTCTTATTAGGGTCTGGGTTAGTGGGAGTTCCTTTCTTTGTTGATTTTTATTCTTGTTTTTTAAATTTAAAATTAAAGATCATCAATAATATAATGGTATTCCCGCCAAAATTTAAGAGAAGTTTCATAAATTTTCCCGCCAAAATTAAAGAATAACCATCAAAAAAATTTCCCGCCAAATAGAACTACAACAAGTCGCGCGTTCATTCGTCGAGAGGCGCGAAGGATGTAGCGATGTACCTGGATGAGAAATTAATATTTGTGGGTGAGATCGCCCGAGCTAGTGGTGGAGTGGACGGGGGCATGGAATCTTTTGGGGACGTTAGTTACACCCTCATAATAATAATAATTATCATAATTTATTATAATAAGTTATAATTATCATCATCATCACAAAGACCATCTTGTTTACAACGGACGAAACGATATTGGAGTTGGTTTCAAAGTACGATTCGGCCTATGAAAAGGAGATAATGATGTTAAACGAAGACGATGACGACGACGATGATGATGGTGGCAATGATAATGAGGATGGCGGTGGGGAAGAAGGCTGTGTGGCTAGCCACAGATGTGGCTGTGGGAAGTTCGATCGCGACGTTTTGAGATCGGCTAGGAAGAGACCACCGACGGCTGACGTTGATGAGGAACATAGGGAGGTGTGGCTTGGTTGTTTGCTGTTGTATAATTAATTTCGTTTTTTCATCACTGTCTTACCGGGTTTGAATGCACGCAGACACCAACCTGTTGTTGTGCATTTGTTGTTGTCAACGCCTCTAGAGACATACTGAACAGAGATTTGCTATAAATTAGACCAGCTAAATATAATTTATTATAATTAGTTGGGAATTATTCATAATGTATAAATTATTATAATTATTAGCCTGGGTTTATTTCTATCTTTCGCAAGGTCGAAAGGCCGTTTACGACGGCATCAGGGAAAAAGAAAAAATACAGCAGCAGCAACAACAACAACAGCAACACTAATAATAATAATAATAACAACACCGGTAATAATAAGAATAGTAATAATAAAATGGGATGCGAAAATGACAATTATATATCCGGGTCGAGTATGTAGATTTTTTTAATAAACAACTATTATTGATTCTACTACTACTACTTCTACTACAACTACTACTACTTCTATTATTATTATTATTATTATTATTACAACAACAACAACAACTACTACTACTACTACTACTACTACTACTCATTACTACAGCCGTAAAAATTTTGCCTAAAAATCTTACCTGAAGTATTATTTATCAGTAAGACGGTCATCTTGAGAGCATGTTGTTTTTGCACTTTGCATAAATGTGCTTCCAAGCTGCTCAAACACAGCGCTATATAAATGTCGTATTATTATTATTATTATTATTATATTGCATTTGATATTTTATTTTATTTCATTATTTTATTTTATCTGCACTGCCATTTTCATTGTTTATACTGCTGAATAAAAGGTTGTTCCCATTATTGTTATTATTATTATTATATTTATAATTTATATTATAATTAATTAATATTTATAAATTACAACTTGATTGTAAACTCAGGAGTGACCTTGAACTTCAAATCAACGTGGGGCGATCCTCATTACCTCGGACTCACCGGTCATTCTTCATTGTTTTTGTTTTGTTGTTACTACTGCCACTACTACTACTGCTGCTGCCACTACTACTACTACTACTACTTTTACTACTACTACTGCTACTACTACCGCCACTGCTGCTGATACTACTAGATTTAAATAAATTTAACAGGGATTGAACTTTTGACCACAAACAATGACGTCATACCGTTACAAAAAGTGGCGCGAATATCCGCCGGTCCGAACGATATCCGGTCCATTCCCGGCAACGAGGAAGATCCAAGGACCGTCGATAAGTCGGTATTTTTAGGGATGTAACATTTTATAATCGTACCGCTGCATTTTGATGTTGCCTTTAAGTTGTATGTTATGCAAACATTTTGTATGAATGAATGAATGGATGGATGAATGGATGGATGGATGGATGGATGGATGAATGAATGAATGAATGAATGAATGAATGAATGAATGAATGAATGAATGAATAAATGAAGAACGATTAATGAATGAATGAATAGAAGTGGATGGATGAATGTATGAACAAATGAATGATGATTGACAGATTAATTGACGGAGTGAACCTAACGACGGACGAAAAACATATGTGGTTGATACCTTTTGATTACGGTAATGATCATTTAGTTGAACTTGACCTCAAGTTCAAGGTCAAACTCACGGGAATCAGGGTATGGAATTACAATAAGAGCTACGATGATTCTTTCCGAGGGGTGGGGGTATTTTTGGTTTTAATTATTTTATTACATCTATAATTTTTATCATAATTATTATTTATAGGTAGTTGTATAATTATTATTGTTATTGTTGGTAGTAGCAGCAGCAGTAGTGGCAGCAGTGGTAGTTGCTGTAGTTGTGGTTGTAAAGTATTATTAACATTAATAATAATCATTTTTATTCAAAGTTAATAACGATAAACTAATCATTTTTACATATTTAATTAATATATTATTAATATATAATCATATATTAAAATTATTGTTTAACAAAAAAACAGGCAAAAAGTATGTACGTAAGTATAGATGGGGCAAGCGTACCCTTACCCCAAAAGCAAAATGGCGGCGGATTTCTGCTCCGAAAAGCCCCTGGAAATTGCCATTTTGATTTTGCCCAGGAAGTTGTATTTAAATCTTTAAATGATGACGACGACGACGATGAGGATGGCGAAGAGGAAGATGATGCCAAAATAGGTAAGACACATTTAATGATAGTTAATAATAAAAGATACTAATAGATAATGATATCTATCTATCTATATATGATAGATGGTGCCAAAATAGGTAAGACACGTTTAATGATAACTAATAATTTAAGATACTAATAGATAAGTAATATATCTTACTAGATATTAATGATAATAATATTTGATAATGATATATAGTAACGGATATTAATAGATAGTAATAGATAGTATTAGATACCGGTAGACATTGGATAAAAATTGAAAATTTAAGAATTGATATTTAGAAAAAATTTTTTTTCAATTTAATCCGTTTTAAATATTCAAAAATAATTATACCTATTGCAAATTAAAATACCTCCAGGTAGCAGAAAACCCTTAATTAAAGATACTTCAAGAGATGTCTTAGTATCATCTCTCAAAAATAATACAAAATCGGGTGTCCATAAAAACAACAACAAAAGCAGCTGCAACAACAACAAAAGTAGCTGCAACAACAACAAAAGCAGCAACAATTACAACAGAAACCATGACAATGTCAAAAATCTACTCTACTCTATTCGGTAATAATAATTACGATAATTATAAATATAATTATTATAATAATAGTAATGATGATGGTGGTGATGATGGTGGTGGTGATGATGATGGTGATGGTGATGATGATAGCTATCATTATTATTATTATATATCCATCCATTCTATCCTTTCTGCATTCCATCATCTATTCTTTTATTTAATTCATCCACTCATTCATTTATCTATTTGATAGTTTTAATAAATCTAAACGCTCTATTACTTTTTCATCTATTATCTTGCCTGATTCTAAAACTCTTGATGTTTCTCACAGGTTTTGTAGTCTAGGCTTTATCTTTGATTCTAGCATGTCTCTTTCTTCTCAGATTGATAGCATTGCTAAAAGTTCTTATATTTATCTGCGGAGAATAAAAAAACTTTTGCCTTTTCTTGACAATCCCACTCTTCTCCTTTTTGGTACTTCGTTAGTCTTATCTAGGATTGATTATTGTAACTCGCTCTACTATGGTCTTCCTGACTCTATACTCTATCCTTTAAGTAAAGCTTTTAACTCTGCTACTCGTCTAGTTGCTCGTGCCCCTTTCTTTTCTCATATATCTCCATATCTTGTTCTCTGGCACTGGTTACCTGTAAAATATAGAATAATTTTTAAAATTCACACATTTATGTATAAGTCTCAATCTAAATTATTTCCTAAGTACTTATCGGATATATTAATTGAACTTAAACGCCCCTGTTTACGATCGTTTTCTTGTTCTCACTTCTTAACTCGTGTTAAACACTCTTTTGCCAAATCTGCTTTTGCTTTTCTGATTTTTTTCTCTGGAACTCTCTACCTACTTCTCTGACTACTTCTCCATCACTTACGAAGTTCAGAGCGGATCTCAAGACCCATCTGTTTGCAAAATTCATTGAGGAGCGCTGTTGAACATCGCGGATTGATTAATTGTTCACTCATCCATTCATTTATTTACTCATTCATTTATCCATTCATTCATTAGTTTATCCATATGTCTGTTCATTAATTAATCCATACATTTATTCATTATCTCACTCACTCATTCAATCATTCATTTATTCATTCATCAACACATTCCTTCCTTCATTCATTCATTCATTCATTCATCTGAAAACAGTCCTCAGCCAATGACGAGCAATGATGAAGATATCAATTATGAACTAACACAAATTCCTTGTGGATGTACGTGTATGTGTGTGCTTGTCTGTGTGTGTGTCTGTGCGTGCGTGCGTGCGTGTGTGCGCTCGCGTGTTTGTGATTTTTGAATATTTGTCCGCATCCACAAATGAATAGTGAATATAATTGTTTTGATATAATATAAAATTCCTAAATAAGTTAACATCTAGCTAAGTAAATAAACGAATGAATGAATGAATGGATGAACGAATGAATGAATGGATGGATTGATGAAGGAATGGATGGATGAATGAATGGATGGATGAATGGATGGTTGGAAGAATGAGTGAGTGAATTAGTTAATTATTTTTCTGCCATCCAGTCATCTACCAGTTCCAGCTCCTGAACACTTGGGGCGATGATTACTACATTGGGTTAAGTGGAATAGAATTTTACGACAGAAATGGCGAAAAAATTAATTTAAATCTAAAAAGTTTGTACCTTTCTTTGCATAATTCTTTTAAGAGTTAAACCTCTTTCCCTAATTTTAGGGTATTAATATCGTAAGTGTACGCATGAACGCATAAATTTGACTCACCACCATTCGCAAATTGCACGCACATTCAACATTCCAGCTATTATATTCATTCTAGCAACATTCGCCATAGCAATTAGCAACATTATTATCATTAAAATCATCATTGAATCATCCTCACTACAATTATGAACATTTTTTTTTAAAACCGCGTAGATTTAGCGGCCTATCCTCCGAGTATAAACTGTCTAGAGGGGGTGTTCAACGACATTCGCACTGTCGATAAGCTGGTCGACGGATTCAACGACAGTCTAGACGGCAAGCATTCATGGCTCGCCCCGATTCTGCCCCAGACGGTATGTTAGGTGCCTGTCTTCAATTCACATTCGAACCTGGTAACTGTAATACTTGGCCATTGTTATACTATTGTGTTTGTTTTTTGTTGTTTGTTTGTTTGTTTGTTGAGTTTGTAAATAATGTTGTTTTTTTTATGGATTTTTAGTGTCAGAGGTATCAACGACACACACATACACACACACACGCACACACAGGAATTTTTACCATTATACCAATTAATAATTAATTATAATTAATACATAATTATTTGGCTCTCAGATAAATCGCTTGTACGTGAAGTTCGACCGGCCAATGAAAGTTTTGAGGATAAAGATGTGGAACTATGGCAAGACCCCCTCGAGAGGGGTCAAAGATTTCAACGTCTGTAAAAACTGAAAATTTTAACAAATTTCTTTTCAATTAAAAAGAAATAAAATTAAAAATTTATCTAAAAATAGTATATCAGTAAATTTGAGAAAGAGAAAGAAAGAGAGAGAGAGAGAGAGAGAGAATAAAAAATAAGTGAAAGAAAAAAAGTGAGAGAGAAAGAAAGAGAAATATTGAATGAGAGAAAAAGAAAGAGAGGGGGGGAGAGAGAGAGAAATAACGCCAAAATCTTAATTTGTACCCCAAACTAAACCACGGCCATGATAGTTACTGGTCGACGATCTACTTGTTTACAACGGACGCATGCAACAACGCGAGAAGTGTGCCAAAGAATTCGACACAAAGTGCAAAACGAGGTACCATACCATTAGTTTTACGAAGGGGGAACAACTTAGTTTGGAACATCAAGCCGCTACTGCTGCTAATAGTAATAAGTGCGTTTCTATTATAACTCCTTGATCGTGAAAGTCCAAAATTTTGTTAACGCTAATTCAAAATTTTTTTCATTAATTAATCAATCAAATAATTTAATTTTAAATCAATAAATCAATTAGTGAAATTAATAATTTTTCCAAAATTATTTTTTCTACAGAGATAGTGCGGATGAGAGTAGGTTTGAGATATCACACAATCGGCTGTTGATATTGGATAGCAGATCCAAGAGTCCCAATATAATTGATCAAAGTTGGTAATTACATACGTACGCGCACGCACCGACACAAACACACACATACATACACGCACACATACACCTAGATGAATAATACATTGCAAGGTTTTTTCTGTATATATTTATATGTATAGAATGAATGAGTGATTGAGAGAATGAATGAATGATTGAGTGAATGATTGAGTGAATGAATGAATAAATGAATGAATGAATGAAAACGTTTCTAATCAAATTTTCCATTTTCTTAATTCCCAGATCTCCGACCAACAACTTGCATGATAAATAAGAGAGGAGTATCTAGAAGAAAATAATCTATGCTTCCACTGTCACTCTCTCTTTCTCTCTCTATCTGTCTCTTGCTCTCTCGCAATATCACTCTTCAATCCTAATTCTTTTTTACTTCGTTTTTCGTTTCAATTAAGCTCACTTTTTTTATTCTCTTTTTTTTCTTTCCCCCTCCTCATTTTCTCTTTTTTCACTCACTCTCTTTCTTCTCTCTCTCTCTCTCTCTTTCAATTTCTCTCTCTTTCTCTCTTTCAAACTCTAGAAATTTTTGGTCTTTCATCATCATTTGATCATTAGCACAGAAAACATTTCATTAAACTTGATTGAATGTCGCATGTAACTGACATTTACAATAGAAAAATATTAAAGAAATCATTCGTATTAGGATTAAATAAAGAACAAAATCGCTGATTCGTTACTTATTTCTTTCAATATAAATGACGTCACACGTTCGAAAAAAATCAGTGCTGTGAAAGTAAAATGAGACTTAAGTTTTAAATGAATGATCCGAAGTAAAGAATTGAAATAAAACTATCTAGCGTAGGAATTGAAATTTGAATTTTAGCTTGATTTAAACATTAACCTTATGGAATTTTTTAATTCCAAATCTGTAATAACAATAGACACTGCTTCTAAATAAACCTCCATGATTTAATCAATTGATCTCGAATTAACGAAAGAGTTATTTTCATAGTTTAGAACTGACCTCTATGGATATTTCTTTGATAATGTTTCAATGAAAATTTTTGCGATAAAATCGTAATGTACACGGGTAGGGTATAGTCGATACTTAATTCAGTCGACCATACCTTTCATTCATTCATTCCTTCATTAATTAATTAATTAATTCATTCATTCGTTCGTTCGTTCATTCATTCATTCAATCAATCACTTGCCTGTTCATTCATTCACACTTCAATTAATTCATGCGTTTACTTCTTTAATTATAAACTTGTGTTTCCCAAGATTAACTCTTCAGCACTTGAAAACAACATAACGTAAATTACGTCACAAGTTTGCCTGGCTTGAGATTTTCAGAGCTGACGCCTAAAGAGACATTAGGGCTACTGGAACCTACCCCACAATAAAAAAAACTTCTGAACAGTTAAGGTCAAAGGTTAAACGTAACAAATATCTCTAAATAATTTTTTTTCAAAATTTATTCCAGCCACTCATATTAATACTGACGAACGCAACTGGGAATTTTATCTTGGGGGATGAAACTGCACCCTTTTGCGTCATAGAGGGGGGGTGAAAATAAACCCTTCTACCTCATGTACCCCCTCCTAGTTGCGCTATGGGGTTGGTGGTAGTAATACACTTTACTATAATTATTTACATTAACTAAAACATTTTCAAAATGATCGGAAGATCCTAATTCCCGAAGGCTTCAAAAGTTCTTTATTAGTTTTTTAAAACATTATATATTAGGAAGAACCATTCATTCATTCATTCATTCATTCATTCGTTCGTTCGTTCGTTCGTTCGTTCGTTCGTTCATTCATTCATTCATTCGTTCGTTCGTTCGTTCGTTCGTTCGTTCGTTCGTTTCTCCCATCCATCTCTTCATCAACTCATTCATTATTTATTCATATTATTATTACTATTATTCGTACGTATAAAAATGATTATTATATATTATTATAATATGCCATTAAAATCAAAAATTTACGAACTTCTTAAAGTCAATTTGAAGAGTTTCACAGAGCCGAGTCTTACTTGAAAGTTTAACTTTAAAAATTTGATTTTAAAAATTTAAATTAAATTAACCGAAAATCATTTGACTTTTGTAACGTAAATCCTTATATCATATCATAATAAAATATCATTATATATCATCCTATATCATTATATAACACCCTATGTCGTTGTATATCACTTTATATCATTATATATATATACATACGTCCTTACACATATCCAAAAATTGCTCCTATATTTATATATAGGTTTAATATTATTTGCATTTGCTTATATCAACTGTTCGTCTATTTTGAAACACACAGTATAATTTGTAACGCAACAGTTTTTCGACTTCTCACAAAAAATAATGAAAATGACGTCCAAACGAGATGCCCACAAACAAATCCCAACCATAATTTGCCTCATCCTAAACCTCGCCTCCTTCATATCGAACGAAATAACAACTGAAACACTTCCATCTTGGGCTTGGGATGACGTCAATGGTATTAGTACAACTCATGAGATAGATACAACAATACCTACCACAGTAACCACCGCAATGCCCGAACCCACAACACTGGTGAAAACTATTTGTGACGAGGTTTCTCCGTGTCTGCATGGTGGTCAGTGTATTCCTCTTCCGGGTGGAGACGATTTCGAATGTGTTTGTAGGGACTCTTACATTGGAAAGCAATGCGAGCAACGAGGTATGGCGAAAATTATTTTTTATTTATTTATTCATTCACTTATTTATTTGTTTGTTTGTTTATTTAATTATTAATTATATTTTTTGATTAACCAACCGACAGACTGACTGACTGACTGATTGTTTGGTTGGTTGGTATTTTTTGGTAGGTTGGTTGATTGATCACTTAACTGATTGATTGAGCAAATAATATTAATTTCTATATAGGTTGACTTGATTGGGTGATAGAAATTATTTAAAAATTATAGGAATTATTTGATTTAAATATGTAAAAAATCCGACCGACCGACCGGCCAACCAACCAACCAATCAACCAACCAACTAACCAACCAGCCAGCCAGCCAGCCAACCAACCAACCAACTAACCAACCAATCAATCAATCAATCAATTTCAATCTCAACACCAGACCCTTGTGGAGATGACCCCTGCCTAAATGGAGGTCTCTGCATACCTTTCTTCAGTGGTGGCTACCAGTGCAAATGCCCCATGCGTTTTGCTGGCGAAATCTGCAAGAATAGTAGTAGGCATTGAATCGAAATAATAATATTAATAATTAATAATAATAATAATAATTAATAATAATAATTAATAATAATAATTAATAATAATAATAATAATAATTAATAATAATAATTAATAATAATAATTAATAATAATTAATAATAATAATAATAATTAATAATAATAATAATAATAGTCGATGGTTAAAGGGCCTGGCTCTTTGTATGTATATTATTGAGAAATACTAGAAATTTTCTAAATTAATAATAAAAATAACAACAATAATAATATTAATAATTATAACTATTATTATTTGTAAATTATTTAAAAATTGTAGAGTTTATTTTGAAATGCAGGGCTTTGTAGGCCGTTAAATCACGTTAGAAACGGCTGTGAATGTCCGCCAGTGTTCCTCGGAAAGCACTGCGAACTAATGGGTAGGTACACCAAATTATAGAAAATATAGAAAATATAACTAAATATAAATATTTAGTTATAATTAACCATAATTAAATTTAAACGAATTAAAATTAGTCCTAATTAAATTTAAACGAATTAAAATTAGTCCTAATTAAATTTAAATGAATTCAAATTAGTCCCAATTAAATTTAAATGAATTCAAAATAATCCTAATTAAATTTAAATGAATTCAAATTAGTCCTAATTAAATTTAAGCAAATTCAAATTAGTCCTAATTAAATCTAAATGAATTCAAATTAGTCTTAATTAAATTTAAATTGAGTTAATAAATTTTCATTATTAATTATAACTATTCGGAAGCTATTACAAAATCATTCTTCTAAAAAAAAAGATTCTTGCGAGAAAAATCCTTGCAAGAATGGAGGTGTGTGTCTGCCGTTGAACGCAACGGACTACAGGTGCGACTGTATGTCGACAGCATTTGTAGGCAAAAATTGCGAATACGCTGGTAGGTTAAAGTATTTACCGCCGTGTGTGTGTGTGTGTGTGTGTGTGTGTGTGTGTGTGTGTGTGTGTGTGTGTGTGTGTGTGTGTGTCAAATGCCTAAAATGCCTACGTATGTTATTTTTTGGTCATTGATGTCTTTGTAAATGAATTTATAACTTTTCAAAATTCATAATAAATAAAATAATTTCAAACATACATAGATCCGTGTGGGATGAATCCGTGTTTGAATGGTGGGATTTGCAAATCCTTCGGAAGTGGGAGTTATAGATGTGATTGTCCAAGTCTATTTAGTGGAAACCAATGCCAAACTATCGGTAATATAAATTGCTTTATATAGGTTTAATATGACGATCATATCTCTGCTTTTTACTGTCTTTTTATCGTACCCAGAGTCCCGTTTGCACTTTTATCTGCCTCGATGCATTACCGCGCTACCTTATCATTCCGATGAATTATCACCCCTAGACCCTTTTCCTCCTCTATTTATTCCTAGATCTTAATACGGATCCTTCAGGATCCCCACTTGTAACATTGCTCCAGTTTGAGAAACTTCCTCCAATACCAACTTTTTGCCGTCTACCTTGTAACCAGTCAGAAATACACTTGAGTGTCTTTCCTGTGCCTCTAATTTTAAGGCCAAACGTTTATGCAGTACCTTATCAAAAGCCTTAGCAAAATCTAATTACACAATATCCACTGCTTTCTTTCTGTCAAAATTTTCATAAATCTTTTCAAAAAAAAGTCAAGCAAATTTGTTAGGCGCGAACGCTTATCCATGAATCCGTGTTGGCTCTTGTATATGACATCGTTTTTTTACCAAATGGTCTACAACTATCTTCTCAATTATTCTTTCTAGTACCTTGCATGCAATACTGGTAAGGCTAATTCCAGGGTCGCAAAGATCTCCTTCCTTGAAGAGTGGCACTGTGATTGCATCTTTCCAATCTGATGGTATTTCACCTTGGCAACATACATATGGGATGATTGGATGGATGAATGAATAAATGGATGGATAAATAAATTAATTAAAAAGAAATCGCATAAATTATTAATAATAAATTATAACATTAATTTTTTTTTATCAAACTCGAAGACGTTTGTATAAATAATCCCTGTCTGAACGGTGGTGTTTGCAATCATTCGGAGGACAACGGAGAAAATTTCACGTGCTCATGTCCGGACTCATTCTTCGGAGAACATTGTGAATATCAAGGTGGGATGAAATGAAATAATGAATACATATATAAAACTAAATGGATTCATCCATCCATCCATCCATTCATCCATCCATCCATCCATCCATCCATCCATATAATAAACTAACATTTTATTGTTTAAAGTAAGATTTCCAGAAATTTTTCAATCTCTCCGTATTGGATTAGGTGTCGTTTTGTTCTGTATTATTGTATTTAGTAAATGTTTCGAGAAAATAATTAACTTTTTTTTCCATCGAAAGATTTTTGTGGTAGCAATCCATGTTTGAACGGAGGGGTGTGCAAAAATTTGGTCCCCGGCGGATTCCGATGTGAATGTTCCGGATCATTTAGCGGGAAACACTGTGAAAAAACAAGTTTGAATATTATCATCAATCAGAATCTTTTCTTTTTCGAAACTAGATTTAAATGTTAGAAAAATATTAAGAAACGAAATATCAAACGCTACTGTTGACGGTGTTATTGAGATTTATAATGACTGATAGGTTGGTTAATAGATAGCGATTAATTGGCTGATTGATTGATTGCTTAAATTGATTGATAAGATGTCTGCGAGCCAAATCCTTGTTTCAACGGTGGCAGTTGTTTCCCAACGAATTCCACGGATTACGAATGTCATTGTTCAGGTCCATTCCGTGGGAGAAATTGTGAAATTCAGGGTTAGCAAACGATCACATGTTATTTTAAAAAATTTGAGAAATTTATGTTAAAAAAAGATGAAAAATGATTGAAATCGTTGTGTAAATTTTCTCTTCAAATAGATATGTGCTTATTGAACGGAGTATGTTTAAACGGTGGTACATGTGTACGAGTTGATGCGTATCGGGTATCTTGTACTTGCCAGTCTGGCTACACTGGAGCTCGTTGCGAATATAAGGGTTTAATTTTTTAATATTTCGTTTAATTTTTATATTTATTTATTTTAAATTACTATATTTTTGTGTTTTTAAGGATTTTTTAAAATTTAATAAGTGAAAATCATTTTAGAGTCGCCCAGCGGCTACAACTGCAAAGAGAAAAATCCTTGCACTGCTGAAAACATCAGCAGAGGTAGGCAATCAATTTTGTTTTTTCCAAATTTTTCAAAACTAAATTTGAAATATATATTCTATGGTTAATAAGGCAAGTTGTACTTTGCACACGAGTACAAAGGAATGTTCGTACAATGCAGTACGTGGGGCCAGTGCTTCCCAATGTACTGCCCGCCCGGTTTGTCCTGGGTGGTGTCCAAGAATACTTGCTCCTAAGAAAGGACATCATTTTATCAAATGTTTTTGGCCTTTTGAAACTTAATAAAAAATTTATGTTTTAAATTTTTGCTATTTATGAGAACTTATTTTAATCAAATGTTATTCACTATGCTTATTAACTGATTCTTTCGTTCATTTTCACATGTGTATACTTTAGAAAAAGAGTATTTGAACTCATTTGTTGTTTTATTGTCTGAGATGTTTTTCCATTTAAGTCTATGAGAGTTAATCAGTTTATGAAAAAATTTTGTTAATCAGTTTATGAAAAAATTTCGAAAAATTCTTGACTGCACGTTTCAAAGGTCAAAATGAATTAAACGAATAGCAAGATCTTTCTAATTTATTTTATGTGTAGGTGGGTTGTTGTTTTTTGTCAACATTCTGGTGTTTTTTGATGGAAAGTGACAAGCCAACTATGAATTGGTCAAAACTTTCTCTACAAATAAAACAATCACAGAAACATTTTAAAAACACAACAGCCATTTTGGTGCAATTGTGACAATGTCCAATGTTAAATGTCCAATGGTAAAATGTCCAAGTAAAATGATACGATGAAAATGTTACACGAATTAATAAAATACACGTAAAGTAGTTAGTTAGTTGTTGAATAATTTAATCTACAATTTTGGCATCTGCATCCAGGTCGTGATCCGAGGCACGATGCTCTCGATATTTTCTAATCTCAATATATATTTTTCGGGTTCGGACATTAGTATGAATGAACGAATGTTCGGGGTTGACAAATATGAAATAAAATAAAGATAACATCTAAATCTCCATGCTTTTTCTTTTATATGCAGCCAAATTTGAACATTTACGCAATGATGTTTGTGGGTACTTTGTCTCTTAAAGCTGTTTTACACGTAAAGTTAGAGTTTAAAATAATTTAATTTAACGTAAAAAAAATGAATACATAATACAACTAGTTAATTAGTTAACGAATTGATTAAATATATCCATCTTAATTTAGAGGTAGAATTTGGCTTTCTATAATAAATACCGACAAGATTCAATCAATTATATCTAGGCGTTCGCTACCTTTTCTATGTCGTCGTTTTGTTCATTTTATCATCAATTATTTAAAAAAAATAAAAATAGTTAAATTAAATTAAAAATGGCTGCTTACGTTGATGATGGCGTTGAAGACAGTCTCGAGACTAGATTAAGTAGTTTGATTTATTAAAATATTTGATCCCGAATTTTTCTCTTCTTACTAATTTTAGTTTCTTTTTTAGGAATGACTAACTCTGTTCTAGAAAAAAAAATAAAGAATTCGAATTTAATTCAAAATTTAATAAATAAATTTGTAGATGAAGGATGCTAAATTTTTTATTGGATTAATAAAAAAAAATTGTTTTGTCTCTAAAAATAAAATAGACAAAGCCACTAATCCACTTATGTTGGAAGAGAATTGGGAGCACATAGTTGGGTTTTGTGACATGGTCAACAAAGATGTCGACGGTCCCCAGATGGCAGTTCGTCTGCTCGTACATAAAATACAATCTCCTCAGGAAAAAGAATCTCTATTTGCCCTGACTGTAAGCTGGTTTTTCAATTTATAGCATTTTGATTTTATAAATTAGAAATTTTTTTAGATTATAATTATTTTTAACTTTCTACTATTTAGGAACTTTTTTTATTTGAATTGCATTTTGAATTCTAATGATGTTAGTTATTGATAGCTGAAATGATTTTGTCAATCAATCATTCTTATATGGTGAGAAGCATGTAAATGTATAATTTAATTTTAATAATGTGGATGTAACATTAATTAGTATTTTAATATTTTATTTATAATTTGTAATCAACACTGCCATCATCCTGTCACAAGCAATAAATATTAAATTAACAAAGTGTTAAAAAGTTAGTTGGCCTACTAATTTTAAAGTAAACTTCATAATTAAACTTTTGAATAAAAAAATCTCCCCAAAGGTACTTGAGGCATGTGTGAAAAACTGTGGAACAAGGTTTCAGCAGGAGGTTGGAAAGTTCAGATTCATCAATGAGATCATCAAAGTCATATCACCAAAAGTTAGAAATGAAACAATTAGTGACAATTCATTAATTAATCTTTTTTTAATTTAAGAATTCTCATCCACACTTTTAAAGCCAATATTTTGGTGAAATCCACCTAATTTCACAACTGATTTTTATTTTAAATCTAATGTTTACCTTAAAAATCATTGTAGTTTTCCTGATTTCAATTTTAAAAAAAATCACAGTACTTAGGAAATCAGATGAGCTTAAAGGTAAAAAACAAATGCATCATTCTACTTTACGTCTGGAGCCAGAGTTTGAGTCACGAGCCGAAAATTAAGGAGGCTTACACAATGCTGAAGAGACAGGGGGTGGTTAAGGAAGACCCTGATATTTTCTCTACCGGGGTAATTTTTTTTACTGGTGTAATTTTTTTACTGGTGTATTTTTTTTACCTTATTTCACTTTTAATTTTTTTATTTCTGTATTTCCTATTTATTCATAAATTTATTATTTCCTCCCCTCGCTTCAGTGTAATGTGCAAGAGATAATCAGGCCCCAACCGTCGCCACCGACCCCGCCCCCACCTCCACCTGTCCCTAAAAAAAATAATTCCGTCTTCGAAGATGAGGAAAAGTCCAAGGTAGGGTTATAATATTATGAAATTAAGTCCAAGGTATAGTTATAATATTATGGAATTATTCTATTAATATTAGTTTAATATTAGTCTTTAATGAGTGAATGAATGAGTGAATGAAGGAGTGAATGAATGAAGGAATGAATAGCAGAGTAAATCAACATTGATTTATTTATTACCATTCGTTACCCATATATTTCTAATCATTTGATTTTCATTATAGCTCCTGTCGAGATTGTTGAAGAGTAAGAACCTGGACGACTTGCAAGCGGCCAACAGGCTGATAAAAAATATGGTCAGACAGGATGCGGAGAGAGTCGAGAAGGTTACCAGACGCACCCAGCAACTGGAAACGGTTTCGGACAATGTGAAACTTCTGAGCGAGATGCTGCAAAACTATCAACCCGGGGACTCGACTGAATCCGATAGGGAGATCATGAAGGTGGGAGAGGGTTTTCGCTATTATTATTATTATTATTATTATTATTATTATTGGTTGTTGTTGTTGTTAATTTTTTTTGTTTGTTCAGTGATTGATTTTTTAATCTTCAACGCAGGAATTGTCTGAAAATATCGAAAAACAACGCCCTGCCTTATTCAAATTAGCCAGTGACTCGGATGAGAAGGAGAACAGCGGGATTGGTTGGTCAAATTCGATTGGTTGACATAATTCTATGTTATGATTTCATTGGATGGTTTGATTTTATTTTAGAGACATTCAATTGGTTGATATGCTTGCTATAACATTAGACTCATTTCATTGGTTGGCTGTGTTTGATTGACTTACTTTAAAATTTACAGAACGTGATTCCTTTCAATCACACAGGTGAGATATTGAAAGCCAATGATGACGTCATCCAGGTGTTGTCATTGTACGACTCACTCATCAACCAATCTGATGTCGGCAATCTACTGGCCATTGACGATGGTTAGTATTTGACTGTGATGATGATGATGCTGAAGGTGATGACGATGATGATGATGAATGTAGTAGGGCTCTGGTGATGTCAGTGTCACAAACATATTATCTAATGCAATCTCTACTACCTGCCTGAAAGGTGTTAACAGTGCCAAGAAGCAAACCCCATCGTCGTCATCTTCTGGAGTACCATTAGCGACCACTAAATCTCAACAACAACAACAACAAAAGCAGCTACATTCATCTATTCTGGACGTCATTAGTGATGACGTTGACGTTGTAGATGGCGGTAGTAGTGGTACCTCTGTAGCACACAGCCTTTTAGATGAACAGTTGTTGTCGCTAGGTGTCTTTGTGTTTGTATGTTTGTTCGTGTTTGTATGTTTGTTCGTGTTTGTATGTTTACTTGTTTGGTTCGTTGCGTGTTTATATATACGGTATATGTATATGTTTGTTTTATATACATATTTTTTTTTAGGTTTTTTATCATTTAAATAAAAATACACACAGTTAAGTTAATTAATTTATTAAACGAACGACAACAACAATTTTTTGACTAGGACTGCTACACTCTGACTCCAGCAACACAGCCACAACATCAGCTACACCGGCAACGCTGCCAACTAACCACAGCAGCTTCACAGCGGCTACTACTACTACAGCGGCTGCAACAACAGCTGCTAACAGCGACCTATCAGAATTAAAAGATATTTTCACGCAGGCCTCTCTCAATAAGAATTCTCCACACATGCCTACTCTGGTCAGTTTGGATTTCAAATTTTGTAGTAGTCGAAGCAGTAGCAGTTAGTAGTAGTAGTGGCAATTGTAGTAGTAATAAAAGTAGTAGTTATACTAGTAGCTGTAGTGTTAATGTTATAGTATTGATATCCATTAAGAAATGATTTCCTTTTCCTTAAAATCAGCTACCGACCGCAGCGTTAATTCCCCACCAGCCGCCTCCGTATACGCCATCGATGACGTCATCAACAGCAGCTTACAACAGCAACAACAACATCTTACAGCAGCTACAGCAAAGGTATCAATCAACAACGACTGCAATGAACAACAACATTAACATCATTCCGAAAGCTTCTACTACTACTAATAGTAATATATATTGTGGCAGTTCTTTGGCCAGTAGTAAATATCAGAGTAATTTATTTCAATCTATTAGCAGTAGTAGTAGTGGTGGTGTTGCTGCTACTACTACTACTACTGCTGCATCGTTATCATCACTGTTTAATACATCAACAATTGCTAATGCTACTACAGCTACTGAAGGGAGTGCTGGAAGTATGTGTGTTTGTATGTTTGTTTTTGTGTTTGTTGTGTGTATGTGTGTTTGTTTGTGTGCGTGTATATGTGTGTTGACGTTGGTTGGAGTAAGTTTGTTGCTGTTGTCATATGTGTTTTTGGTTGACTTTATCCTTGGTTCATTAATTGGTTGATTGAATGATTGACTGATTGATTGACCAATAAATAAACCAATAAATATAATAAATTAACAAATAAATATTAAATAAACATTTCAATTAACCGAAAATAAATTAATAAAGATAAATAAGTTAGCGCCTTCTCAAGAAAAAAAATAACTTCTTCCCTACTTTCAGTTCTTGGTAGTTTGGACGTTTTAAGTAAATCTCTGCTGCAAGAAACATTAACAAGCAGTGGACTGAAGCCATTCGCCGCTCCAATGTGTGTTTAAATTACTTTAAATTATTTTGTTCATTCAATCATTCATTCAATTTTTTAGTTGTTCATTGTTTTTTTGTATTTTACTCTATTGTATTGTGTTGCATGTAAATTGTACACTTCTATGCAGTCATCCAGCCAAAATTTCTTTGAAAGAACTGAGCAGCAAAAATATGACGTCATCGTCGACGGCATCAACGACGTCATCATCGCTACTCCCATCGCAACAGCAATCATTATCATCATCTTCATCGTCGTCATCATTATCATCATCGACTACTACTACCCCGACGACAAACGCCATTAAACAAACGCCATTCGCTACATCACCACCATCATCGTCACAAAATGCAACAGCTTCAACAACTTCTGCTGCTACTGCCACTACTACTACTACTATTACCGAAAATGGTGATTCTAAAAATAGATCTGATGTAATTTCCCTGGAAGACGTCATTTTTCCACTGGAATCTTTTAGGCCTAGTAAAGATTATTACATATTTTATTTAATCATTTATCAGACAAACTCACACACGCATGCACACTCACACGCACACACAGACAAACGCACACCTCTTCACACACACACACATACCCTATACTTACACACACACACGCGCGCACGAACACGCAGACAAGAAACCCTTCATAGAGGTATACAACCAGAACAATGTCCGAATCACTTTCCACTTTTCTGACCTCCAACCGAAGCCCAACGTCCACGTCATTGCCGTCACCACGACCAGCACATCTCCCAGCGTTGTCAAGGACTTCTGCTTCTTAGCAACCGTTTCTAAGGTTGCTGACCGATTTTGAGAATGTATATTTTTGCGTGGCAATGTGGCTTAATGGTTGTTCCGCGTTCTTGTGGATGTTGTTGACACCTGTGGAAATTGATTAGGAGAGAACGATGACGATGATGATATCTTGGTGATAACATTGTTACAGGCTGTTCATTTATAGTTCCTCCTATTTGAAAAGAAGTTTCTTAAAACATTTTTTTAACAAATTTTATTAAAAATGCAAACAAATGCCTGGCCTAACCAAAAATTGACTTGTTTTATTTCAACTGGCGAAACCCCCTTATCAATTATTTGGCCAAAGAGAGTGAATGATTCAACTGACCCCTCCCATTTTATCAACTATTCAGCCAATGAGAGCGAAGATGCAAACAGGTGGCAGCGGGGGCAGGGAGTTCAAGGCCTACAATCCCATCCTACCACCTGATGTCGTTACTCAGTTACTGTTCGTCGGTGGTCCCCTACAAGTTAGTCGTGATGATGATGATCGTATTCATGATTATGATTAGTTGTGATGATGATGATGATTGTAGTATTCATGGTTATGATTGTGGTAGATAGAGATAGGCGAAATGATATTGTCAAGTGTTAATGATGATGATGATGTGATGGTTTATGATGGGATCATTCATTTACACTTAATCAATCACATTCCAGCTTTTAATCTCATTAATATTCATGAAACTGGGTTTTATGAATGACGATGGGGATTATTATTTATAATCAACCAATCGCATAACAGCATCTAAACGTCATTGATTTTCAGGAACCAATCAAATTGAAGTATAAGGTCAGCTATACACTGGACGATGACGATATTATCCTCGATGTCGGTGAGGTCAACCTGAGGTCACTGATGACTATATGACCTTATGATGATAACCATATGATGATGATGAAGATGAACTTATGATGATAATGGTGATGATGACCATATGATGATGATGACCATATGGTGATGATGATGATTGCGACGAAGACGGTTGTAAGTAAGGGAAAATGATGATGGTCATATTATAATAGATGATCATGATGACGATGATGGCCATGAAGGTTGTCTTAGAATCCACACTACTCACCTTATTTACTATCTATAAGAATATGATTATATGATGACTTTGTTAAATAGCTAACTCATTTTGGCGATTAAGATGTGACAAATTAAAAATCATATGTATGTGTGTATATATATATATATATATATATACACACATACATATGATACATATATATATATATATATATATATATATATATATATACAGTATTGTATGAATTCTAATTCATGCAATACTGTATATATATATGTATGTATGTATTATATTTTTGAATTTACAAGTAGATAATATAAATATATATATATATACATATATTTATTGTTTTAATATTGTGATTGACATTAACACATATTTACATATAAATATACATATTTATATGTATATATATATATATATATATATATATATATATATATATATATATATATATATATATATATATATATATATTATTTATCTTATCATTATTATTATTGTAGTTAATTTGTTTTTTAATCCCAAATTTATAATTGCATATGTATTTAGGAATGTTGGCATGTTTGCTGGGAAATTTTGATTACCCAACAGACATACCTTCCTTTCGGTTGTAATTACAAATTTTTTTCTGTTTGGATGCTTGTATGTATGTTTATGTGAGTGTATGCAAGTGTGTATGGGTACGTTTGTGTGTGTATGTATGCATGTATGTATGTGTGTCGTATGAGTGCGTGTATATGTGTGTATATATAGTGTATGTATGGACGTATGACGACTATACATCAAATTTGATATTTGTGGCAAAATCAGCTTAGCTGTCCTACCCTGTTCATCCTTTATTTAAACTAACAGGTTTTTTTCTCGATTAAACTTTTAATTGTAATTAATTCCAATTATCGTTGTGAAGAATTCGGTCAAATATTTGTAGATACACTAACGTTATTTTGTCTTTAGACTGGGGAACTTAATGAGTATGATAATTTTCATTAGCATCGCCATCTTCGTTGTCACCACAAAGCGTTATAAAAATGACTATCATTTTTGTCATTACTTATGTTTATAATTGTTATAAAACGCTATATAAGTAGCATTAATTTTTGGTTACAATCGTCATCAATATTATTATCTTTATCTTCTTTCTGCCTAACCATTTTGAGAGGGAATAATAGCTTAATGACGTCATAAACTTACCAAACTACGTAATCTACGTTGATTTATTTAATGTCCTTTTCAATTTTTTTTTCTTAAAACGAACTCTAATGCGTTTTGAGAACTAGATTAATTATAATATTAAAAATAATATTATTGATAATACCAATAATTATTATTATATCTGTTATAATTAATGAATTAGTTCAGGGGTGGGCAACAATCTTAAAAAAAATTCTCCCCCGGGTCGATAAAAATTTGCTATTTAAGTACATATTCGGCTCTTCAAAGGTAAAATAGTTCTCAATTAGGCTCTCACAGTGAAAAGTTTGCCCACCCTTGAATTAGTAAGTTTATATTGAATTGTAATGTAATGGTTTATATCATACGTATGTAATGGTTTTAGTTTTTTTCTACAAATTCATTAATAAAGAACTTCCTTTCGATTTTAATTTATGTTTTTCATATTTTTTTTACATTCATTTGTAGTTTAATAATAAAAGTAATAATTATAATTTGATTATTATCAATCTTATTATTAATCTTTTGTTTAAATTCAATTTTCAATAAATTGAATGAATAAATTGATTAATTTGAAACAAGATGTTGGCTTATATTGTTTCTTTATTTTATCATATTATCGTCTCTCTCTCTCTCTCTCTCTCTATATATATATATATATATATATATATATATATATAGCAACATGCAAATGATTGACACATAAATATGAACAATTAAATTTTAAATTACAAAATGCAAAAAATTATATGAGGGTTAATACGCAAATTAAAATTTATGGAGTAACAATGAAGAAATGATAAAAAGAAGTAGATTAGTATTTATTATATAGCACTTCAAGTCCCATGTTTCTGGATGATTGCAAAGCCATTCGTACATACTAGCAGCTCTTTAAATCAGGGGTGGGCAAACTTTTTGCTGTGAGGGCCGCATTGAGAAACTTTTACCTTGAAAGGGCCGCATATATACTTAAATAGCAAATTTTTTTCGACCCAGGGGAGAATTTTTTTTTAAGATTTGGGGATCTTTTTTTGGTCATAATGACTTTTTTTTAGTGAGCTGCTCTTAAATGAATGGAGTTTTAATATTAGTATTGTTAGTGTTTTCATATATATATAATATATAATAATATATATATAAATATAATCAGCGATGATAATTTATGTAATTCGAGACACAAATCAGATCATTGACGAAATAAATAAATAAATTAATTAGTCAATCAACCAATTAATTAATTAACCAATTAGTAATTTGACATTAAGCTTTAAGGCACGCCACAAACACTTAACAACAATAATAATCAACAATTATGTCACTATAAATTACGTTAGAGTAAAAGACATTACATTACAGTAAAAGACATTACATTAGATAACATTACTTATAAATAAGTGTTACAGACTTAACACTAATATTTAAACTGACAACAATGTCAATGCATCCTAACCTAAGGAACATATGAATGCATGAATGAATGAGTGAATGAATAAGTGAATGAACAAATGAATATATAAATAGGGAAAATAAATAAATACACACGCACGAAAACACACACAAACCCAAAATAGTGAAAATGTAAGCGAAGAATCAACGTAAAGCTTATGGGTGAGAACAACGATAAAACAATGAATGATTGAACGAACGAACGAACAAATGAATGAATAAATGAATGAATGAACGAGTGAAAAGTTTAGAAAAACAAATAATAAAATATAGCAAAGATATTAAACCAACAGAATTGATAGCAATAATAATTTACGTTAATATAATGGAGAGAGAGAAAGAGAGAGAAGAATGAGAACGAAAGAGAGAGAGAGAGAAGAATAAGAATGAAAGAGAGAGAGAGAGAGAAGAATAAGAATGAAAGAGAGAAAAAAGAATGAAAGAGAGGGAGTAAAATAATGAATCCTTTAAAAAATCATTTCATTCATCTGCTAAAGAAGAGATACGTAGGCTCATTGAAAATTTGGAAATCTTTGAAGAGAAAAAAGACAGAAATAATTTCATAATAATGTTAACAACAACAAAATATTATTAATAATAATTACGGGTGGGGGGAATATTATAGGACAAATAAATTAAAAATATATATATATATATATATATATATATATATATATATATAAATAAGGATTCATTCTGTATTCAAAACACGTTTATTAGATAGATTGCTACTACTGCTGCTCTATATAATACAAATGCAAATATGTAAATACGTATGAATGAGAGCTTAAATGAACGAATGGATGAATGAGTGAACGAACGAATGAACGACTGGACTGTATGAACGAACGACGGATGAAAGAACTAATGGATGAATAAAATAACAAAATAAATATAAATATTTATACATACAACACATACAACATAAATATTTTAAATCATAATTCACATAATTAAGCTATTTATATAAGCATGATCGAATCGATAGTTAGCACACGCATAACACTTAACAACTAATATACCAAAAGAAATTTGCTGCAAAAAAAACCAGAAAAAATGTGTGTGTGTGTGTGTCTGTGTCTTTCTGCCTGTGTATTTGTCCGCCTCTGTGTGTGTGTGCGTGCGTGTGTGTGTGTGTGCGTGAAACTATTTCTATTACTACATTTCATTATTTCACTTTATAAAACCTTCGTTCCAACAACAAAAAAAAAAAACCAGTAACAAGAAGGTATAAAAGGGATTCGACAGTAAAACACGACTGCTTCTGACGTCGTTCGTTGAAAACTGCTTCTTAAATTAACCTCCGAGAGAATCTGGCGACAAGCGATATCGCGATACCACCTAGAAATAGCAATAGCGATACAGTCTGGCGACATTTTAGGCATACCACGGCCTCTTTCTAATCCACTTAATGCTGTAGCCCGAATCAACTCTGATTTTTATGGAAGCGGCCTCGGCGCACTGAACCGTCTCGCGGACGCTCTGCATGAGGTTTTGTGCGTTCCCTACCAGCATTTCAGTCGCCTCCTGGTCTTCATCGGAACCTGCGTGTGTGTTTGTGTGTGTGTGAGAGAGAGAGAGAGAGAGTGTGTGTTGTGGAAAAAAGAGAGAGAGAGAGAGAGAGAGAAAGAGCGTGTGTGCGTGCGTGTTTGTTAGTGTGTGTGCGTCTGTGTGTGTGTGTGAGAGTGTGTTGTGAAAGAAAGAGAGAGAGAAGAAGAATGTGTGTGTGTGGGTGTTTGTTTGTGTGTGTTGTGTGTGTGTGGGTGTTTGTTTGTGTGTGTTGTGTGTGTGTGGTATTTCCGGTGCTTATTGTGTGTTATGATTTGGTGTACATGTGAGAGTATGCGTAATTTTAATTGTGAGTATGTGTAATTGGAATACTTTTCTAAACCTGTATGTGCGTGCGTGTGTGTGAGCGTGTGTATGTGTGTGAGCGTGTGTGTGTGTAATGTTGGTTTTGCCGTATATGTGTTTGTGGACACTGGTGTTGGTGTTTAGTGGTGTCTGTGTATAAATGTGTGTAGTCGTGCGTAAGTGTGTGTATTTGTATGTTTATTTGTATTAGTGCACGGGTGTGTATGTGTTTGTTGGTGTTTGTATGTTTCTGGGATGGTTCGCGATGAATCGAAGTATCACCAAATTAGAGTAAAATTAAAAAATATAACTTTTAAGAGGAATATAAATAATAAAAATAAATTGAAGAATTACTAATCGAAGTTCTATACAGATTAATTCGTAAACAAATATCTGAAATAATTCAATTATAGAGAGGAATTCTAAATAAAAATCCAACATCACAAATTGCATACAAGGTGATTCTCAACTGATGAAAAATTTAATTAAAATTGATAGATTTTTAAGGATATAATCAATCAATCAATCAATCAATCAATAAATCAATCAACCAACTAACCCACCAACCAATCAATCAACCAACCAATCAATCAACCAATCAATCAATCAATCAATCATCAATTTATCTTATAAAAATAGACTAAACCAGGAGTGGGCAAACTACGGCTTGCGGGCCTTGTTCGCCAAAAAAAAACTTGAAAAATTTCTCCCCCGGGTCGAATAAATTTGCTATTGAAGTAGGTAAAAGGTAAAATAGTTGCGGCCCTCACGATAAAAAGTTTGCCCACCCTTCGACTAAGCGATGAAAATAATTAATTAAACGACAAACTAACAATTAATTATCTCAATCTATTTAAACAGCAACTAATTAACTACGATCAATAAATAAAGATCAATTAATTAGCCAATTATTCAATCACTTAACTAAATCGATCAATAAGTCAGTCAGTCAATCAATCACTCAACCAATCAATTAATCAATCAATCTTACTTGAAACTGTTATAACGCGAGAAGCAAAGCGTGTATAAAAATGTTAATAAGAAACTTCAACAACAGATACACTAATAACAAAATAATAATAATAATTAATAATAATTGATAATAATAATAAATAAAAAAAGAATAATAAAAGAATAATTAAAAAATGATACCAACAATAGCGTTAAATGATACTACTACTAAGACTATCAAAATAATAATAATAATATTTATGATAACAATTAATAATAATAATAACAAATAGATAATATTTTACCAAAAAATATTTCGCTACCATCTGGGCTATAAAATTCTTCTGGGGTTAAAGGAAAAGAAATTCAAAATGTGATTGGTCGTAATGTGATTGGTCGAAATGTGATTGGTCGAAATATGATTGGTCGTAATATGAATGATTGATTAGTTGACCGATTGATTGGTTTATTTGATTGACTGATTTCTATGTTATTTGCTTGATTAGTCAGTTGATTAGTTGATTAACAGGTTGGGCAGTTGACTAGCTAATAGTTAATTGGTTTCCTGATTAATTGATTGATGGATTGAATGGTTGAATGATTGGTTGATTAACCGATTTGTTGATTGAATGCTAGCTTGGTGGCTGGCTGGCTGGTTGGTTAGTACAGTTAAGGGTTAATAAAAACAAATGAAAATATTTTAAAATGAGAAATAAAAAAAAAACCAAAACATGGAATTAAGCATAGGAATGAAACAGACGAAGTTATTTTCGTTATTTTCTCGCTATCAATCCAATTAGCAACACACACACACTTATAAATACACACACACACACACACACACACACACACATACAATCACACACATACACACAATCACACACACAAAAACAAACAAAAAAAAATACACACACAAATATTTGAATTTAAAATTTTGAAAAATTATCAGTTGAAATTTAAGTATACGAGGGTGGGTTTTTGAAGTAAAAAACTAATAGATCACACACAAAAACACACACACACACATACATACGAACATGCATGGGAGTGTGTAATATATGTTGGAAGGTTATACAGTACTGTACGAATTCAACCGAATTGTTGGCATTAGTCAATTTAAATCTACCACCATGACTACTAATAATAAATAATAATTATTATTATTATAATTATAGCAACAGCAACAACAATAATAATAATAATAACCTTGGGCCCCCAGCATGGTGGCCTTGACGGTGGAGAGAATTTTCAGTTGAGTTCCAATGGTTGGAATTCGTTCACATACTTGTAACAAGTTCTGTGATTGGTTGAAACCACCAACCAATCAAACACCGGTATTCAAACAATTAACCAATTAGCAATCAGCCTTCGACTCGTCTACCATTCAGCAACTAACACTCCAAACACCAACCAGGATTCTAACTATCAACCAATAAAGAATAAGGATTTAAACTATTAGCCAATCAACAACCAACACTCAATCAATGAATTAAAACCAATTTTCAAGCCATCAACCAATCAGCAATGAACACTCAACCAATCACCGACCAGCATTCAAATCATCAACCAATAGCAAGACGCCTACCATTCTCATTCGCTTATCGGTGCACTCATGTGCTAGTTGTTTGGCCAATGCCGTCACTTCCTCTGAGGCTTCTGCTATCGACCGTGCGCAGTCGATCAGGTCTTTCTTCGTGCCTCCTTCTCCTCTGGAGAAATTATTTTAAAAAATTATTTTTCAATTTTTGCAGTTTTTCAGGATTTTTAGATTTCATGAGATTTTAGATTTGTTAGAATGTTATAGAACTTGCGCGCGTGAGTTAGTGTTGTATGAATGATCTAATTAGAATATTATTTCGATAGATTTACATTTGAATGAGTAAATGAATGAATGAATGAATGAATGAATGAATGAATGAATGAATGAATGAATGAATGAATGAATGAATGAATGAATGAATGAATGAATGAATGAATGGACGAATGAGAAAGTAGGGCCGACCAACCAGCCAACCAACCAACCTGACCAGTTGACTCAACTTGGCCATCAGCAGGGCCATCCTCTTAGCGGAAACAATCAAATCATTATCCCTGCTGGACCACTGCTTCACATCCATGTGCAGGGCATGAGCCGCCATCTTGAAAAATTCATTTCCATTTATTAATAGCTTGAGTGGCGGAACGATAAAGTGCTCGTCTACTCTGACGTAGAGACTAGATTCAAATGCGAACGGATCTATTTTCATCTATCGTGTTCTTGTGCGTGTTGCTCAAATGTGTACTACTTGTGTGTTCACTTTCAATTTGTTGAATTTCAAAAATTGTTTAGTCGCAAAGCTGAGTTAACATCGACAACAACAAAAACAACAACAAAATACGAATACCCACAACAACAACAACAACAACAACAACAACAACAACAGCAGCAGCAGCAGCAACAACAACAGCAACAACAACAACAGCAACAACAACAACAAGCAGTTTAACCATGATTGGCTGATTCGATTGCGGAATCGGAAATGACGTTTCAAACTCGTCATCAGTTTCGGTGGGGGGTGGTGGCCTGGGTGGGACCATCTCGTGGGGAGGTGGAGGGATTGGGGGCGGATGTGAGTCCTGATAATCTGAATAAGTACGTATGTATATGTGTATTAAGAAAATGTGTTAATATGATTTGTATATGACAATGTGTACGTAAGTATGTTATGTATGTATGTTTGTGTGTATGTATGTATGTATATATGTATGTATGTATGTATATATGTATGTATATATGTATGTTTGTAATATATATAGAAAGAGACATATAGAGAAATAAAGACATAAAGACATATATATATAGACATAAAGAGAAATATATATACGTCCTACCTCGGGAAACCGGGTCTCTGGACGCAAAACGAAGATTGATTGATTGATTGATATAGAAAGGGAGTTAACGTAGCGAAATGTATAGTAAAAAATTAAATATGAACTTAATTAAAAAGCCAATTAACTAATAAAAAAAAAACCTCAATCAAGTGAGTAATTAACAAGTTAAAGATAATTGTAATAATAATTAATAGATGAAAGAATGAATGAATGAACGAACGAACGAACGAATTAATGGACAATGTAAACGAACGAACGAATGAATGAAAATATGATTAATGAAACATTTGGTAAAAAATTACAGACAACTATAAATAAATGAATCAATAAACTAATTAATTAATTAGTTAATCAACCAATTAACTACCAACAAATTGTTAACCAAACAAAGATTAAACAAATAATAAAACAAACAAAAAAAAATATATAAACGTGTTAGAGCTGTTAAATAATAACAATAACTGAGTAATAATAATAATAATAATTTCAAACAATAATAATAATAATAAAAATATCCTCCTTTTTCTATCCGTACTAACTATATTTGCTAAGTGAACCAATTAATTTATTAGACCATATGTTAAAATAAACTAACCAAATAGCTTGTTAAACACACACACACACACGCACGCACGCACGCACGCACGCACGCACGCACGCACAAAACAGACTATATATAAACCACCTCTAAATGAACCGGGTGAAAAATCACCCCCACGGTGGTTGGGGGAGGGCGGCATTGGCGGCGGTGACGTCATTTGATGAAGATGTTGTTGTTGTTGTTGTTTATGTTGTTGTTGATGTTGTTGTTGATGTAATTGTGGTTGTTGTTGCTGTATCCTTGGCGAGGCTATCATAGGATATCGTTGACAATTGTGATTGGTTGGTTGAATGGATGATTGATTGGTTGGTTGAATGGATGATTGATTGGTTGGTTGAATGGATGATTGATTGATTGATTGGTTGATTGATTGATTGATTGATTTGCTGATGTCATCGACGAAGAGATAGTGAAAAAAGATACTTGATGAAAAACGAAAAATCATAAAGAGAAAGAAAGAATAGGACAGACAGAGAGATAGATAGAAATAGATAGATAGATAGGTACACGAACAAATGAACAAATACACACAAAGATATATACACACACATACACACGTAAACACTGATATACATAGATAGAAAGATAGATACACGTAAATTGATACAAACAAACAAACATACCTGACAGATACAATCTTGATATATCGGGTGGTTTGGGGTAGCCGCCCCTCTCGTTGACCGCCAGGCGAACATTAGACACTGAATCAATCAGCTGGTATGATTAGATTGTTGACGATTGGTCAGGGATTAGAAAATAATCAATCAATCAATCAATCAAACAATCAATCAATCAAACAAACAAACGGTCAGTCTATCGTTTAATTAATCAATCAATCAGTTAATTAGTCAGCCAACTACTGTTAATTAGTCAGCCAACTACTGAATCAATGAGCCAATCAACCAACAAACCAACTAATTAACCAACCAATCAACCAGCCAATCAACCAACCAACAAACCAACCAACCAACCTGCTGATTGGCACTTCTCCACTGGTTAGCAGCCTCCGCATTGTGCGGGTTCTGCGCCAAACCCTTTGCAGTCTGTATCATAGGTGCTATATCTATGGCGATGTTGCATACAAACATACACACAAACATACACACAAAAATACATACATACACACAAACATACATATACACAAACAAACATACATGCAAACAAAAAAACGCATGCAAACACACGTACCATTCTTTAGAACGCCTACAGCATGCTGAATGTTATCAACGTATCTTGGGTCTTCACTGTTGTCTGCCTCTGATTGTGCTACCTAGAGTTCGTTCATTCATTCATTTATTCATTCATTTATTCATTCATTTATCCATTAATTCGTTCGTCAGTACATTCAGTAATTTTTTGACTCATATATACAGCCACTCTTAATATATATTCAATTCATTTCTTCACTCACTCACTCACTCACTCACTCACTCACTCACTCACTCACTCACTCATTCATTTGTCCATGCAAACATTCCTTCATTCAGTCATTCACACAAATCATCATCATCGTCATCAGCAGTAGACCTGAAGAACCCTGTGAGCTCTCCTAGCAATGGAGGAAGTTGCAGACACAACCCCTTAGTAATAATAATAACAACAACAATAATAATAATAAAATAACAATAATAATAATAATAATAATAACAACAATAATGGGAATAACCTTTAATTCAGAAATAAAAAAAACAATGGAAATGGCAGTACGAATAAAATAAAATAATGAAATAAAATAAAATGTCAAATGCAATGAATAGAGTATTAACCCGCGAAGCTCGTCATTCGAATCGAGAGAGAGTGTACAACCAGAGTTAATTAGTTTTAAAACTGATTTATTTCAAATTTTAAACTAATTAACTCTAGTTGTACTCTCTCTCAATTTGAATAATAATAATAACAATAATAATAATAATTAATAATAAATAATAATAATAATAATGATGATGATGATGATGATGTCTGACCGGTTGAATCTGCAACAGAAGCACTGTGTTCAGTTCTATCTGTCTCTCTCAGGATGGCCTCCTCTGTTGTTCGTTCGATGATGATTGTGATGGTGACGATGATTGTAATGGCGGTAATGATGATAAAGAGAACCACTACATCATCATCATCATCATCATCACTACATCATCATCATAACCACTACATCATCATCATCACAACAACATCATCATCATCACTATCGTAACTGCTCACCATTCTCCCTAATGAAGGAATCAGTATCAATGGCTTCGTCTGCCAGCCCCCTCAGCCTCTCCACATCCCCCATCCACTGCTTCTTAAGTAGGTCAAAGTGCTCGGTCGACGCCTGATTGGTCGGATCGTTCAGCACTATGCGCGCTGCTTTCGTCAGCTGCGGCTGCAGGTCCTCGACCTACATACATATCAATGATGAAGGGTGAATAGATGAATGAATGAATGAATGAATGAATGAATGAATGAATGAATGAAAGAGTAAACGAACAGATATACACCCAGACGCACACGTGCACAAAGACACACACACATGCATTTACTCAATCATTCATTCGTTTATTCATCCATTCAAACAGACGTACACACAGACAGACAGACAGATACACAAACACACAGACAGAACAATGGCTAACAATCTGGGCAGACATAACTAGGCCCTCGACGGTTCTCCTGTCATTGCATGCCCCAGACCTGGCGAGCTGCTTGGCTGTTGACACCATATTTCTCGAATGTTCCGTGAAATTCTTCAGGCGATCTTCAAACGTCTGCTGGCGATTTGCCGTACCTTTGTGTGCGTGTGGTTGTGTACGTTGTGTCGTTGTGTGTGTGTGTACGTGTGTCTGTACGTGTATCTTTACGCTTTTCATTAATGTTAACTTGCAAAAACTTAAAGAAGAATTCAGTTTAGTACGACGTTCGGTTAGAGTTAGAAAAAGATAGCAAGATGTTTAGAATTAGTTAGATGTTAGATAGAACATACCGAAAGGTGCATTAGCAGCGTCAGAGAGGAGCTTCAAAGGTGTCGAAATGTCCAGGAAGTGATCTGCTACCTATTTTGGCAGTATTACAACAAGGCAGTTACCAATTGAACTTTCAAATCTTTACTACCACCGTTCTCATCATCGTCGTCGTCATCATCATCTTCATCATCAATATGATGAATGCATGGATGAATGAATAAACGAACGAACGAACGAAAGAATGAATGAAATATACACAGGCACACATCATTACCATAAGCCCCATCATTATCATCATCATGACTCTCCATATCATCATCACCACCACCATCATCATCAAAACCTTCTCGACAAGCTCCTGTTGAATCTTATTCTTAAGCTGGTTCAACTTTTGGGCGAGCATGATGGCTGTCTGCCTGGCCTGAGGTGAACTACCCTGAATGAATGAATGAATGAATGAATGAATGAATGAATGAATGAATGAATGAATGAATGAATGAATGAATGAACGAACGAATGAACGAATGGATACAAGGAAGGATGAACAAATAAATGTATAAATGAATAAACTGTTACTTGAATGAATGACTAGATATCTCAGCCATCGTCATCATCACAGCTATTTTCATCATCATCATCATCACCATCGCCATCACCATCATCATCACCTGTCCTCTCCTGGAAAGTTCATCCAGCTGCTCGGTAAGTGAATTGACCTCCTTGCAGAGTTGCAGCATATCTGACCGTCTGGAATTTAGTAACTATCATCATCTTTTTTTTTTTCCAATTTATTTTGTCAAAACAGGTAATCAAAAAAGAAAAACTTGTGTAGACTACCTTAACTAAATGGTGCAATTAAATTATATCATTTTAGTAACATAAAACGGACAGAAATGTTCAAAAACAAAATAACAATAAATTGATAATATAATTCAGAACTATCATCATCTCACCATGCTATATCATCATCATCATCACTATGCTATATCATCATCGTCACCATCATCATCGTCGTCGTCGTCACCATCATCATCAACAACAACAAACTTATTATTGTTGGGCATATTCTCGACTAGTTTAACGCCATCCTCTGCAATTTGCTTGCATGCCTGAAAGCCTGAACAAAATTTATTCTTACTACATTACCATGATGACGTCATCGTCGTCGTCCCCATCTTCATCGTCATCGTCAACGTCATCATTATCTTCACCATCGTCGGCGTCATCTTCCTCATCATTGTCATCGTCATCAACAAACACACAGACTGGCATACGCAGACAAGCATACAGACAGTAGACAAACGAACAAACATACGCAGACAGACAGACAAACAGACAGACAGAGACAGAGAGACAGACAAACCTACCCAATCCATTATCATCGACGGACGGATTGGCAATCCACCTATCTGCCTGCTCAAGTTTTCCTAGTGATAATGTTTGTAACGATAATAAAGTCCATGAATGATGATGTTGATGATGACAATAACGATTAAGTTGATAACTGTGATGATAATGATTGTCCTAATTCACCTAATATGGTATGAGCTGGCTTCCTAAGGTTACTCCTATCGGTGGCGATAACGGATTTCTGGCAGCGGTCCTGAAGATCCTTCAGGATCTGCTGAATGCCCCTGGAAAGTGAGTGGGCTTGGGTGCTGTTGCCCTGAAGGGGAGAAAAAAATGACGGCTCCGTGAGTTTGAAATGGAAGAATCGCGATCACCTACATTACATCTATCGTCATGTTATTAATACGTCATCATTACTATCATCTAATCTTAAAAAAACAACCAACCAACCAAACGACCAACCAAACAAACAACCAGCCAACCAACAACCAACCAGGCAACCAACCAACCATCCAGCCAACCAACCAACCAGCCAACCAACCAGTCAATGAACCCTCCCAAACAAACCAACCAACTGACCTGTCCTTGACTTCTAAGTTCACAGAGGGCGTCCATCATGGAGGCCACATTGGACACAGACTTGCAGATGGCTTCCCTGTCGTCGTCGCTGACGCTCCTGTCGGCCACTCTGGTGGCGTAGTCGAGGATATTTCGAACTGCGTGCTCACCTGGCGAGGAAAATTATTTCACAATGACGGGTGGTGCAGTGGTGTAGTGGTTAAAGAACCTGGCACTGATGTCACAGTGACTGGATTCAAATGCCAAGAAATCGCCGCATATTACATGCATTGTGTGTTTGTTTGTTTATATGTATGTATTTATGTGTGTGCGTGTATGTGTGTGTGTGAATGTGTAGATGTGTGTGATTAATGTTATAGTTGTTATAATTTACACATAATTATAATTATATTATAATTAATAATTATAATTAACCGGCGCTCCCGACAAGAGCCTCAGGGTCAGACAGCCAATCTTGCGCCTGCCTCATCTTGTTATCAATGCCATTCTTCAATTATAACAATAATTATAATTATAAATATAATTATTATAATTATAAATATAAATATTAAAATAATAATTATAAGCAACCTGTGCTTTCTTCATGACGGTGATATCATCATCATCCCACTCCTCTTCATCGTATGTCGTCAATTGTAGCACTCTGTGTGTTTGTGTGAGTGTGTGTGTGTATGTATGTGTGTTTGCGTGTTTGTGTGTGTATGTATGTGTGCATGTGTGTGTGTATGTGTGTGCGTGTGTGTTTGCGTGTGTAGGTAAGTGTGTGTATGTGAGTATACCAGTATGTGAGTATGTATGTGTGTAGGTAATGTTATGTGTATGTAGTTGTGTGCAATCAAACATGAATAAACACACATACACGTTCAAATATGTACGCGTACGTACAATCAAACATACAAACACACCAAACAACAAACACACACAGATAAACAAACACACACAGACAAACAAACACACACATACATACATAAACGAACAAACATAGACGAACCTTATAATTTCGTGAACTTCCTCTGCCATTTTACTAGTCACATAGTTTCGACTGCTCAATGCGTCGGCCAGAGGAGCGCCACCTAACAACAAAAATATTTTTTTAATTTGAGGAACGAAAAAACAAACGAGCGAAAGAACAAACGAACGAACGAACGAGTAAACAACCAAACGAACAAACAAACGAACAAAGAAAAAACAAAACTTGATTCCTAATAGTAACAAATATCTTTTAAATCAATGGAACAAACGAACGAACATACAAACAAACGAACGAACGAACAACACCAACACACCTTGATTCTTAGTAGTAACGAATATTTTAATGCTACTAATCAAAGCCGGGGTCAGTTGCTTTACCTGGTTCAACGACCTCTGTAACCTTTAGAACAATAACAATAATAATAACAATAATAATAATAATAATGAGAACTCTTTTATTTCAAAGCAAAGACAATAAATAAGTATGAAAATACAATAATGAAATGTCACAATAATGTAATAAAATGTAATAAAATGTCAATGATTGCCACAATGCTCATTTTTTAGAAAAAGTACATAGCGGTGAAGTATATTCAAATATATATCACGAATTGTTTCTGTCACAATATATGCCATACGATAGCTTTATAACAGTCTCTATCAATTCATCGTTGAAAGAATCCGGCCACAAAATTTTAAAAAGTGAAAGATTAAAATTATTATAAAAACCTATTGGTGATATTTCAAAAGTATTTATAATTATTGTGCAGTGTTTATAGTTGTCATTTAGATTACTGTGCAAATTATCTGAATATTTTTTGATCTTGTATTGCCTGGATGATTCAAGATTTGTTTCATGGCAGACCTTCAACTCTAAGATCTCTACTGTGTTGCCTAGTAGGATGGTGATGCCAGGTCGTAGAGTGTTGAACAGATCTGATATAGGGTGAACACCGTCAATTTTCAAATCTGCAAACAACCGACAATAGGCAGGCGCACACAGTTTCAATCGGTTGGTCGCGGCCAAAATTTTATTGAGTCTTTCAGTGTATCTTTCAAGTGCGGGTGTGGAACCGCAGTTAGAAATCGCATGTTTATTTGTTTGTTTACAACCGCAGAGAGGGCACAGAGGAGTTTTGCCCCATTTAAACAAATTGGCGTTTGTTGGCAGTTGCTGTACCAAATATTTTCTGGCAAATTTGAAGAGGACTCCAGCAACATTCTCCAGAGTTTTTGACCAACGAGAAATATTATTAGTTTTGATGACGGTTTTTATTTTTGATATAATTGTGCCCTGACTCACAAGCGAAAGAACGTGGTTGAGACTTGATTCTAATAATAATAATAATAATAATAATAATAATAATAATAATAATAATAATAATAATAATAATAATGGGAACATTCTTTTATTTACAGAAAAACAAAAACCAAATGGAATCCATCGAAAATTATTAATTATACATTAGAGTGTAAATAAATAAAATATAAAATATAATGTACGATACTCTCATGCTCTTTGATCAACAAGTGCTTGAAAGTAAAAAAGATATTTTTAAAATCGGTTAAGTAGTGTTTCTATCACAATGTATGCTACATGACGAGCTAATTACCGCGTTAATCAACTTTTCATTAAAAGATTTCGGCCATCAAATTTTAAACAAAGTTAGATTAAAATTGTTATAAAAACCCACAGGTGATATTTCAAATGAGTTAATAATTAGCGAACAGTTATTGTAGACTGAATTTAAGTTCAATTTCAAGTTTTTATATTTCTGGCGTTTGTATTCACGTGTATTATTATATTAATAATAATAATAACAATAATAATAATAATAATAATGATGACAATAATAATGATGACTGACCATTCCCTGTGGACCTGATGGGTCAGTTCTTTTTCCCTGCTGTCCACTTCTTTGGCCATTTTCGTCAAAACCGGACTCAAATTCTGATGATGATGACGATGATGATGACACCCATACAATAATTATAACCATAATCATAGTTGTTGTAATAATAATCACCACCATCATCATCAATGTGACACACACACCACAACATCACATCAGTTTCGACTCTTTTGGCAGATATTCCAGAACATTCATTTCATCATCGTTATCATCGTCATCATCATCATCATTCCCACCACAATCATCATCACCACTACCACCACAATCACCATCACCATCACCACCACTACCATAATGACCTTGACAAAGGTCACAAGGTCTTCGAGGCTCTCTACCACTTCTGTGATATCCAGGTATTCTAGAACATTCTTACATATCCCAATTATTTTCCTGACCTCTGATTCGTCGAAGGCCAAAAGTAGGCCGGAAGTTCCCTGAAGGATGCCTGTGATTGGTCAGTAAATTGAATGGTTGGTAGATTGGTTAGTTAGCTGGTTGGGGGCTGATTGGTTGGTCGGTTGAAATGTTGAATGATTGGTTAGTTAGTTAGCAAGTAAATAATTATGTGGTTGTATTAATTATAGTAAGAACAGAAATTATAGTGATGG